>NC_091121.1:6635936-6828436 GCF_040183065.1 Periplaneta americana
TTAAAATATGTATTTTGTATATGTTCGCCAAATTGATACTTCTGTGCTTGCGAAGCAAGTGGATACACAAACAACGAAACATCTCCTGATTGAGATCGTCTTATTTCGCCGCAGTAGATATGATTTGTTATTCATAGTCTATCTCAGTTATTGCAAATAACCAAGATAATCACAAATTAGTATTTTTAATAGACACTGCTGGATTAAAGAATCGATACTTCATAGAGCAAATATTTGAATGGTTTTAATTTTTTTTTTTTAATTTCGTACTGATTTCACAGTAGGCCTACATAAAATGATTTTTAATTTTTTTTATAAACTTCGTATTGACTTCACAATTCATAAAATTAATCTTTGAACGGTATTAATTTCTTTTTTAAACTTTATATTGATTTCACACCTCATAGAATGAATCTTTGAATAGTTTAATTTTTTACACTTTGTATTGAATAGTTTTAATTCCTTAAACTTCTTATTCATTTCACACTTCATATAATCAATCTTTGAATAGTTTTAATTTTTAAACTATGTATTGATTTCACATTTCATTGAACTAATCTTTGAATAGTTTTGTATTGATTTCACACATCATAGAAGTAATCTTTGAATAGTTTTAATTCCTTTTTGTACTTTGTATTGATTCTACACACCACAGAATTAATATATGAATAGTTTCAATTTTTTACACTTTGTATTATTTCACACTTCATAGTACTAATTTTTTAATAGTTTTATTTATTTTTTAAAATTTGTTTTGATTTCACACTTCATAGAACTAATCTTTGAATAGCTTGAATTTCTTTTTTAAACGTTGTATTGATTTCACATATTATGAATAATTCGACTTCTTTTTTAAACTTTGTATTGATTTCACACATTATGAATAATTTTAATTTCTTTTTTAAACTTGGTATTGATTTCACACCTCATAGAATTAATCTTTGGATAGTTTTAAATTATTTAAAACTTTGTATTCATTTCACACATTATAGAACTAATCTTTGAATAGTTTTAATTCCTTTTTTTACTTTGTATTGATTCTACACCCCACAGAATTAATATCTGATTAGTTTCAAATTGTTTTACACTTTGTATTATTTCACACGACTAATTTTTTTAATAGTTTTACTTATTTTTTTTAATTTGTTTTGATTTCACATTTCATAGAACTAATCTTTGACTAGCTTTAATTTCTTTTTTAAACTTTGTATTGATTTCACACATTATGAATAATTTTAATTTCTTTTTTAAACTTGGTATTGATTTCACACCTCATAGAATTAATCTTTGAATAGTTTTAATTCATTTTTGTACTTTGTATTGATTCTACATTCTACAGAATTAATATCTGAATATTTTCAAATTTTTTACACTTTGTACTATTTCACACTACTAATTTTTTAATAGTCTTATTAATTTTTTTAAATTAGTTTTGATTTCACAATTCATAGAATTAATCTTTGAATAGCTTGAATTTCTTTTTTAAACTTGGTATTGATTTCGCACCTCACAGAATTAATCTTTGAATTGTTTCAATTCCGTTTATCTTTGTATTGATTTCACACTTCATATAATTAATATTTGAATAGTTTTAATTTTGTTAAAATTTGTATTGATTTCATACTTTATAAAACTAATCTTTGAATAGTGTTAATTTCTTTTTTAACCTTGTATTAATTTCACACTTCATATAATTAATCACTGAATAGTTTTAATTTTGATAAACTTTGTGTTGATTTCACACTTCAGAGAACTGAAGTTTGAATATTTTTTTATATATATTTTAACTTTGTATTGATTTCTTACTTCACAGAACTAATCTTTGAATAGTTTTATTTTCTTAAACTTTATAATGTCACACTTCATTCTTTGAAGAGTTTTATTAATTTTTTAATATTGTATTGATTTCAAAGTTGATAGAATTTATCTTTGGATAGCCTTATTTTTTACATTTCATATTGATTTCATACTTCATAGAACAAATGTTTGAAAACAGACCAACTGAACAGTGTTACTGAAAAAATTAAACAATTTCCAAAACAGACTTTGGCACTTGGCGGACCATTTTGAACACTTTCTGTGAACTGATATCGAGAAGTGATACAATTAGAATACTGTTAAATTATAAGACCATTTATTTTTTTAATTCTTTGCCTGATGGTCTTAACTCCACCGAAGTAAGTAAGTAAGTAGGTGAGTGAGTGAAAAAGTGAGTGAATAAGTAAATAGTTTAATAATATAATGAATGAATGAAAGAACGAAACGAACGAAGCAAACAAATAAACAAATATGTATGTATGTATATATATATATGAAACATATAAATAAATAAATAAATAAATAAATAAATAAATAAATAAATAAAATTAATAATATTGGACTTAAACACCAATGGTGCATATCAATTTTCTAAGGTATAAATAAATTAATTTATAAAACAGATATTTTTGTATTTTGTGCGATTTGAAACTTGAATTCATAAATGGAAAAATAAGTACATGGTGACATAAAAACACAGATTCTTTCATAAGCCTATATAAATAAAAAACGTAATTTTTTTTTAATGTCCAAATATTCCTTTTTCCCCCCTATAACTTTTACATGCAGAATTGCTACATAAAATTAGAAATAATCACGTCATAAGCAGCATTCCTTACATTTCACTCGATTTCTAGTCTATAAATAAATTGCTTATTTTTCATATTTTTTCTGTATTTTATGTAAAGACATTGTGAAACAGGAAGTAAGCGTATAATCTCTGTCACAAACTGTCTTATACGTTTATGACTCTGAAAATATGAATGCAACAACTGTGTCACCAGCTACGTAGACAATAGAAGCGATCGTCGCGCTAAGAGCGAGAGTTAGCAACGGAATACAATTACAGCGATGAGAGTGCTGCATGCCTGGAATGAAGATATTGCACGTCATTACGAGGACTCTGCCCTCTTACTCTCCAATTTGATTCCAAATTACTCTGAAGCTCGGAGCAAGCGAAAGCCATGCGACTTCAAATTACTCCGACAATAACTTGGTAATTCTCAATTATTGCATTTACCAACAACGGCCGTCTCCTATTATTATTATTATTATTATTATTATTATTATTATTATTATTATTATTATTATTATTGAGTATCGTACAGTCAGTGGACACAAATTTGTGCAATTATTATTATTATTATTACACCTTGATTATTTAATGACGCTGTATCAACTACGAGGTTATTTAGCGTCGATAGAATTGCGAGATAAGGCCGAGGATTCGCCATAGATTACCTGACATTCACTTTACGGTTGGGAAAAACCTCGGAAAACACCCAACCAGGCAATCAGCCTAAGAAAGAATCGAACTCACGCCCGAGCACAACTCCGGATCAGAAGACAAACGCGCTACCGCCTGAGCTACGCCATTGGTCATGCCCCCTTTGCCTTTGAGTTCGCCCCTTTGTCTTTGGCTCCGCCTCTTTCTCATTGGTTCAACCTCCTTTATCATGGCCCGTCCCCTTATCATTGGTCCAGTCCCCTTTATCATTGGCCACTCCCCTTTGAAAAGGCCCTACCTCCTTTGTCATTGGGCCTGCCCCCATTATCTTTGGCACAGGTCCCATTGATATTGGCCCCGCCCCCATTGTCTTTGGCACAGGTCCCTTTGATATTGGCCCCGCCCCCATTGTCTTTGGCACAGGTCCCTTTGATATTCGCCCCGCCTCCATTGTCTTTGGCACAGGTCCCTTTGTTATTGGCCCCGCCCCCATTGTTTTTGGCACAGGTCCCTTTGATATTGGTCCCGCCCCCATTGTTTTTGGCACAGGCCCCTTTGATATTGACCCCGCCCCCATTGTCTTTGGCACAGGCACCTTTGATATTGACACCGCCCCCATTGTCTTTGGCACAGGCACCTTTGATAATGGCCCCGCCTCCATTGTCTTTGGCACAGGCCCCTTTGAAATTGGCCCCGCCCCCATTGTCTTTGGCACAGGCCCCTTTGATAATGGCCCCGCCCCCATTGTCTTTGGCACAGGCCCCTTTGATAATGGCCCCGCCCCCATTGTCTTTGTCACAGGTCCCTTTGATATTGGCCCCGCCCCCATTGTCTTTGGCACAGGCTCCTTTGATAATGGCCCCGCCCCCATTGCCTTTGGCACAGGTCCCTTTGATATTGGCCCCGCCCCATTGTCTTTGGCACAGGCCCCTTTGATAATAGCCCCGCCCCCATTGTCTTTGGCACAGGTCCCTTTGGTATTGACCCCGCCTCCATTGTCTTTGGCACAGGTCCCCTTTGCCATAGGCCCCGCCCCTTTGCAAAAAGATCCGCCCCTTTGTCTTTGGTTACGCCACTTTGCCAAATGCCCCGCCATTTTGCAAAAAACCGGCCCCCTTTGTAATTGGCCACGTCCCCTTTGTCTTTGGCTCCGCCCCTTTCTCATTTACACCGCCCCTTTGACATGTGCTCCGCCCCCTTGCCATTGGCAACTCCCCTTTCGCCAAAGGCTCCGCCCCTTTTCAGAAGGCACCGGCTCATTTGTCTTTGGCTCCGCCCCTTTGCCATTGGCCCCGCCCACTTTGTCATTTGCTACGCCCCCTTTGTCATTGGCCCTCCCACTTTGTCATTGGCTACGCCCCCTTTGTCATTGGCCCCTCCCACTTTGTCATTGGCTCCGCTCCATTGTGTTTGGCTCCGCCCTTTTGTCATTGACAAAATTTTCACGCTTTGTCTCACTTTTAAATCTTCAGCTTATGATTATATTTGACTATTAGCGTGTCCAGCAAATACTGCTAGCTTATTTTCGACAAATATAATAATAATGATAATAATAATAGGAGCCAGAGAAAGAAAATACAATTTCATGGAAAGCTTGATTGGAAGTTGTCATAAAACCACAGACTACTAAATAGCTGCACGAGTGCTGCGAATTACGGATATATTATTGATGCAGTAAAACGTCCTTCATTTAATGTTAAAATAAAATAATATATCCAAAATAATGTAAATAAATTACGCGACCTTCCACATTACCATTACGCTATGGAGACCTCTGCAATGTAATGACAGAATTACGTACCGTAGTATGAATGTTTTCATGTTTGCTGCATATTATGTTTAATTTTGAATTCTTAAATATTAAACAAAACTATGTTTTATGCAATCTATATTCATGTCATCTGACATATTTAATCAAAAGATCGTCCCTCATTTATTTAATTTTAAATTAATACTATTTTATTTAATATTTCAATAACAATATGGCCGCATTTTCAACGAAAGAAGAAGTAAAAACAAAAGAAGCGCGGCGACGCGTTCTGATTCTTGTTTGGATGACGTTCAACCAAATACCTTACTATAATACTACCGGACAGCTGTATACTAGCAGCATTGGCGTGAGTGCGAAATATCGCCGACCTGACATCTAGCGGAGCGGGATGGAATTACGTCCACATATACAAATATTAACTTAGCGGGATTCGGACTATTGTTTAAAACGTGAGTTACTAATGTGGAATTATATATGAAACACTTAAGAAACGTTGAATAATATTTAATATAAAATTACTATCTTATATCAAAGCTGCATATTATGAGAAATATTGCATACTTCATATTACATTCCGTAATTAATTGTTACATATTTTCTCTTTGCTTTAGTGAGACAAAATCAATTCTGACATTAAGAATGAATTTACAATAATGCTTTATATACGTATTGCTGACAACTGCAAAGATAAAATTGATAGTAATCTGATGTTTGTAATAATTAGTAAAGGCATGTGGACAGCAATAGAACTTAATTTGATAAAACCTTAAAATTTCCAATACATTTTAACTTCTATTCATTTATTAGGTCTAAATAAAAAAGCTAATTTGTATTTTTCTATCAACACAAAGACGAAGGAATTAGGCCTACTAAAGAATGTTGTTGACTTACTTTTTATGATCCCTCGGAAATCGAAAGTAGGATTTGGAGCAATTTGTAATGCTGTAATTGTAGCAGCGCATAATATACACCCTGACATTTTAACACAGCACTAATTAATAAAACTATTAACTAGCCCAGCAACAATATACATTGCAGTTGATTACAGCTTGTTTCACGAGTATCACCATACCGGCCGCCTAGGTAGCAGCACCAGCGTCGTTCGCACGTAAAACTGCTAGCTGTCCGGTATTATTATAGTAAGGTATTTGGTTCAACTTACGTTTCTTTGTGTTTGTGGAAGCTAGTTGCATCAGCGCCATCTTGTGTTCGTTCATTCCAACGTTGATCGTAATAAACACATGGAGCTTGTATTTGTCAACGAACTTCACCGTAACGAAATGTAACGCAAACGAACATCGATCGTAATCTTGACCGAAGCAAATTCTTTATGTAAGGCCCTAGGAGGCCTATTGCTAGGAGAGACACGATTTTTGTTCCGTAACAAGGCGGTAGATGTAATGGAGTTTCCAGCCCGAAAACAAATCTCTACACTTTCCCATCCACCACATGCTCCAGATTTGGCGCCTTGAGACTATTTCCTACTCCACACTAAAGTTTACGTTGAGGAAGAGACTTTTCTATAACATCCAAGCGGCTGTAACTAGCGGTGAGCTTTTTTAATCAAAATTGCACCACCAAAAGTGCCTGTCCTTAGTTAATCGTACAGTTCCTATCGAAGTTAGAGGAAAGTTTTTAGATTAAGGCGAAGTAATTTTGAAGGCAACTTTCATTTTCTTCTCTTAAACTAATGTAGTTTTCTCGTGTATCCGCCATATTACTGACGTTTAAGTTATAGATTTTGGAACTTTATGCGCAGAGTTACATTATGAGTAAACAGACGTATCTTCCCAAACCTTTGCTGTCCACTCCATCACTCCCATCCGGTCGTTGGATTCGTACCTAATTCATTCTGTCAATAGAGCTGCTGAAACATCTTTAAATAAACATGTATACATGCCACGAAATTTCCTTTCGAAATGTAGGTCAAGTATATTGATCTCGGAGTTTCCTGCTGGCTCCATCAATTATTTCAGCTCCAGGATTCATTTTACAATACAAAATATTAACTGAACGCAGAAACCGGTCGCCAGTCGGTACAATGATGCGAAGAAACAAAAAGCGAGTTTCTATTCTCATGCACAAATAGAAGTTTGCATGTTTTAGTCAGTAAAATGGAAGTATGACTACTACGTCTTTAGAGTTATTTATCGAAATTATGGAACTGTGACCTATCATAACAATAGAAATAAAATAATTGAACTGATGCAGATCAGGCTGTAAATGTAAAAAAAAAAAAAAAAAAAAATCAAGAAAAAATAATTTCCTTCTTCAGGAGATTTCCATTACTTAAAAATTTACTTAAGGTTTGGTAATTTTTTAAAGAAAATTAGCCTGATATGGGGCACCTCAGAATCTCAGCTGTTTGGCGCTGATATCGTCTGGAAACTTAACAAACCACAAAGACACAGCCGACAATATTTTCTAAGAGTGGGTCACCATATTCCTGTGTAAGAAGCTGCCTCACTGAGCCTAAGAAAGAAGTTGGCACCTCGAAAATTGTTATAGGTAGTGACGTCTGTGTATATAAAAACAAGAAGACAATTTTTGTTTTTAACAAATTTGTGCTCTAGCGGTAGTATGAAAATCAGGCTGTCTGACCTACTCTGTTCTTGACCGAACCCATTCTAAAGAGTAGCTGGAAACTTTAGAAATTCAACATGACCAAGTTCCCTGTTATCGGGTAGGGCTGGAAATATACGTAACAACTTGAGATATATCCCTATTAAGTGCAAATCGAGCTTCAATATCTGCATGCTTTCAATTTGAATCTTCATCCTCATCCGAAGACATAAAAACGTAACAAAAAGTCAGCTACTGTTGAGAATAAACCATTGTAATCGGTGGAGATTTGAACCTGTGACTTTCATTCTGGGCACCAACCGATCACATTGATTAAAGACACTGATTAGTGTAATAATTGAAATCGTTGTAATTACTCGTACATGTCTATGGCTCAGTTTCACCAACCCTTGTTAAATATTTAACATGTCGTTAAGGCAGTTTAACAGTAAACTTAACGGAAGAGATGTTTCATCAACTGTTGTTGCTGCTAACATCATGTTAAATTAACATAGCATACTCCCGCAGTTAAATCCTTAACATCCTGTTACAGCGTGAATTATGGCTGCCAGAGAACATATGTTACATGCCGCATTATTATATCGAGATATAGGTCAATGTAGAGTATCCACCGCCCACTGAACGAATATTTCTCACTTTTATCACTGCCAATGCTGCGCTATAAACCAATTTTCGGCAATGTAATGTAAAAGACTGCCTACAGATATTTGGAGTTTCAGAGAAAATTCACAAATTCAATCTTCTAACACGATATTTTTGTTTTTAAATAATTAAGTAATTTGCTGGGACACATCGTTAGATATAGACCACTCTTACACTAAACTGGAGTAATTTGAGCTTATTAATCAGATATGATCCTACTTACTGTTTTTTATACGCTCACCTGTTATGCAATTTTTATTTTATACATATTTCATTGTTATTTCCCATCCAAAAATCATTAAGAACGATGAATATTACTTGATATCTCTTATCTTTCTTCAAATAGTGTTTATATGCCTGATGCCTTGTTAATTTTCATTTGTTTTCATAAGTTAACAATGATGCACATGGGAGCAACTTATAAGAAATTATTTCCCTACACAATCCACGCTATATTCACGTTGTTTTGAAATGATTAATCGAAGATGGTTTGCTTATTGTTTATTACACGCACATTTGTATGTAATTTCTATTCCATACGTTTTTTTCTATCCCAAGATCATTTAGAATGGTGAATATTATTCATGCTTGTTTCCTGTATTTCTTAAAATAATGTTATGTGCCATGTTAGTTTTTATTTGTCGTCATTTACGTAAAAAATGATGCGCCAAAAAATAAAAAATAATAATAATTTCGTACTCACTCCACATCCTATATATTCACATTTGTTTTTCAGTGATTTATTAAAGAATGTACCGGTATTTAAAAGACTAATAATTTAGAAACATGTTACATAAGTCATCCTTGTGCCAAAAGAGAATGCTCCCTGGACCAAATTGTCGTATTTTGCAGTGGTCGTCAGTACTCGCTGAAATGGGTAATAATATATTAATATAATTATGTTGTACGTAGCATTTAGAAACATGTTACATAAATCATCCTTGTGCCAAAAGGGAATGCTCCCTGGACCAAATTATTGTATTTTGCAGTGGTCGTCAGTACTCGTTGAAATAGGTAATAATATAATATAATTATGTTTTACGTAGCAAGATCGATTATTCAATTGATAGGATATTTTATGAGGTTGTCATGACTGAGATATCTATTGTCAATTGCTTTTACTTCTCAGAAGGCCTTGACTGACGGGTATATAAGGACCGGCGCTGTTATACTAAATATGTTTAGTGTAAAACTGGCCTATATCTCTATAGTGGGCGGAACATTAGCAACATTCACTGAGATATATTTGCAGTGAAAACAATTTGCTGTAATCACTGCTTCAGCGTTTTTAATTATTGAGAATAGATATGTTCATAAATACTAAAATGATTCATATTAATATTAGCACTGCATCCACCGTAAAGAGAAGATATGTGCTTATCAACGTAAGCATTTTTGTGATTATTATTTCGTATTAATACTCGGATATAACTGCAGATTTTCAAAACGATATTTCTTTACTCACTCATTTAACAGTTCACATGCAATTATGACTAATGACGTGTGAAAATATGTTAGATATATAAGATATGAAAATAATGTTAACGCTTACCATTGTAATATTTAGCATCACAATTGGTTTTATTTGATCCTGGATAATTGAAAGAATTTTCGCACAAATATCAACTTTGAGAGTGAAAGTACCACCGTCGGTTTTAAAATGTTTCACTGTATCTTGTGCATGACCCGTCTTAGCATTTCTTTTAATATTTTCATAACATTGATTTGTTTCATAGTTCGCGTTTTCACGTCCAAATGGCGAATGAAAATATTGGGTTAAAGAAACCCATGCTTGTTCCTTTTTCCTAATGAAAGTTCCATCACTACGTTTGAGTTCAATTACATTCATATAATTGCTAATCTACTAAAATAATTATATTTCTCATATGAGGTAGAATAACTGCTCCTTACACTTTCTTTTTCTCGATTTCGTTTGTAATTATGTTAGTCTCCAATACTTCCATAATGTAAAAAATACAATTCTCCGTTAAAACAAATGACTACACCAACTAAAGGACATTCAGTAAACTTTCATACAATCACTGCTTCTTTGATTCCTGTTACATTACTCTTAACATCATGTTACCTATAACCAAAGTACCTGAAATAGTTGGTGAAATACTATTACAATAACAGGTTGTTTAATGTTTAACAACACGTTAGTTAACATGCTGTTAGCGTTATTTTAACGAAGTTTGGTGAAACTGGGCCTATTTATATTAGAAATCCATTCCCATATATCAATATGGAATAAACTCAAAGCCAGGTGAGAGAACATAGCGTGAGGAGTAGGACAAACCTAAATGTATTACTTCCGAAAGAGAGGAAAAGAAAAGGCTATCATGTGACGAGGAGTTTATTAACTGGATGCCAAAGAGACATTATCAGGGGATTCAAGACAAGTGCTTTGCCGGAATATTTATGTCTGCGACTGGACTTCGATTTTACAGAGAAAAATATGATTATCAAGTCCGAAGGCTGGTTTTACTTTCACAATGATATAAGAAGCTGTACTCACGTGGGTTCCCCGTCGCAGGGACCATTTGGCTCCAGGAGGTTGTTCTTCGGGTTGTCATCGCTCCTCACCGCCAAACTGTGAACAAACAATAACCAAACATTAGCATGTTAAAACATTGATAACAGCTGAGTAGAGTGTAGTGAAGATGGGTGGTTGTCAGCTGTATGTATTTATTCACACTGCAGTGGGTATATACCCGGTGGCAGTGGTAACTAATTACACTCAATAATGACATTAATAAACTTATTAATTAAAATACAATTAATAATAATACTAATAATTAATACTAACAATAATTAATAATAATAATACTAATAATAATAATAATAACAACAACAACAACAACAACAGGGAATATACTAAATTAAATGAAACGATCACTTAAAATAACATTTGAAATAAATCTACTTTGTATCTTAAAACTAAGTTACAACTAAAACCCACGAGTATGATATGTTCATATCTGCACAAGTATCTTTCAAATTACACTCATTTCGCTGTCAACTCACTCACTGCAATGGAACTACGACACATTTCACTGATTCTATCCTGATTCCACTAACACTTCAAAAACATTCCACTGTTCAAATACTTTGCACTGCCACTATAAACTATAAAGCTTCACTGACAGGAACACGTTTCACTTACACAGCACACTTCACTGACACGACATACTTCTTCACTGATACAACATAATTCTTCACTGATACAACACTTCAATAACAACATATCATTTACACCCTTTAAATACTGTGTATAATTACCGTCTATTAGTAAGGTCCTTAAGCCTATTTTTAAATACATTTTTGGTTGTTGGTAAAGCCTTTAGTAAGTCTGCAGGTAAAGCATTCCAGTCCCTGATAGTACGATTGAGAAAAGAAAACTTTCCAGTGTCCGTCCTCTGCCTTCTTTCCCTCAATTTATAAGAGTGGTCGTTCCTTGAAGAGTAATTTGGCGGCTGCAACCTGTTTTTTATTTCTCTCCGGGCAGGCTCACCTCCGTATGTTTTGAACATTGCGCATAATCGAATTCGAAGTTTATCTTTTAGGCTGTATTTAAAAGTGTAACACAAAAGGCAAAAGATCTAACTTTTAAACGATTCTGAGTCGTATTACAATTTGATAAATATTTTCGACAACACAAGATGTTTGTGACCTCACTGTCTCGTAGGCTGACTGACAAACATGGCACTTAATAATAATACTTCCTGCAGAAAGGAGAGGTGCTTAAATTGGATCTTATCCGACTTTTATTTATATTTTTCGACACTAAAACGACGTTTTATTATGTGTCGATGGAATTGGTGACAACAAGATGCTGTTTAGTGACATGAGTGTTAGAATTCGTCATGATATTAGCTGACATTTTCCTTACAGATCGGAAAAAAACTTAGAACAAAACTCTACGACGGTTTCCATAACCCAGCTTAGCTCCCCGAATTAATAATAATAATAATAATAATAATAATAATAATAATAATAATAATAATAATGATTTATTTTAGCTGGCAGAGTTAAGGCCGTAAGGCCTTCTCTTCCACTCAACCAGCAAAAAGTATACATACATATGTATGAACTTACAAAGAATTCAACAATTTGATTTAGATAAGAGTTACATGTATAGAAGAGTTATTTACGAATTAAACAACAAAATACTATGAACTATTAATTAAACACTGAAATAAACTGTGTAGCAGAATTAAACTAAAATACATAGAATGTTAATATATTTCAAATAATGTTACATAATAGAAAGAGATTATTATGAGACAATTTTGAAAATACAGCACTATCAGGATGATGTCTAAAGAAAAAAGTAACAATGTAGTCAGTGATAGTTTAAGTCAGTATGATTGGAGTGAAATACTAAGAAGTTTATCTTTTAGGCTGTATTTAAAAGTGTTTATTGTCTTGCAGCTCCTAATACTTTGTGACAGGGAATTCCATTGTCGCGAGGTGGATACTGTAAAAGATGATGAATAACAAGATGTTCTATGAAGAGGTATACTTAGCGTGCCACAGATAAGTGATCTGGTATTTACGTCGTGGTTAGAGTATAGATAGGAGAAACGAGACGAAAGGTAATTTGGTGTTGAGGTGTGCAGAATTCGAAAGAGTAAAGACAAAGAGTGTAAAGTTCTGCGTTCTTTAAGTCGGAGCCACGAGAGACTTGCGAAGGACGGTGATATGTGATCATATCGTCGGATGTTGCACACGTATCTGACGCACATATTCTGAGCTCGCTGTAACTTGACTGACAGTTCAGAACTTAGGTCACATAGCAAAACGTCACAATAATCGAAAAGCGGCATTACTAGGGTTTATACTAGGGTTAGTTTTAGTTGCTGGGTCAAGAAGTTTCTTAAGGGAACGCACAGATGAAATTACTAAATCTTACAGTTTTCATTTTTTTTCTCAAAGACCAAGGACACCAGAATAAAATTATGTGACACGTTTCCTTATTAAGATGAAATAAAAGGCAGGAATTTTTTTCAACGTGATTTTCTTTAATTTTCGACGTGTGGAACCATTTATACATAAATTAATTAAATTAATATATAAATGGTTCCACACGCCGAAAATTAAAGAAAATCACGTTGAAAAAAATTCCTGCCTTTTATTTCATCTTAATAAGTAAACGTGTCACATAATTTTATTCTGGTGTCCTTGGTCTTTGAGAAAAAAAATTAAAACTGTAAGATTTAGTAATTTCACCTGTGCGTTCCCTTAAGCGACTCAAACAGTGAATGGAGGAACAGATTTTTTTTATCGTTTCTTTAACTTGAAAATTCCAATTTAGATTATTATCGAAAAAGAAGTCAAGATTACGATGCTGCGTGGACATCGGCCCCATACAGTGGCCGAAATTTTATGAGAAAATTTCTAGTTCATGAGGACTCGAACCCGCGCATATGCCGCAACATGATGCCTTAGGCCGCGACCCTAAGGCGTGGGACTTTCCATACTATAGTCATGAAAATTTGGGTTTATGAGCTGTATGAATATCCAACAACGTACACTACAGTGTTAAAGAAAATACATACGGTGCTTTATTACTGATTTAGAACGTTTCTAGTAATCGTTGGGATTTGTTTGAACTTCCTGCAAATTTATGTTATTACCACAATTTGTATACACTTTCAACTATGAAAAATAAAAAAAATAATGATCAATTTGATCGAATTTCGCTAATGACCCACAACGTTTCACTACTAAAAAATTGAGGAAAGTAATTGGACACTTAGTGTTGAACAGGGAGAGAGGAACCCTGCGATGGATTGTCACGAGGATCGCTAATGTTTGGACGATTATGGATTAAATGTCGGTCAAAGCTCAGCTGGAAGCGGTTGTTCCCGTTTTATGGTATTACACCATCATTTATCTGGGAATTCTGAAAACCACAAACTGTCCCAGCAATACCATATTCAAAGTGGTCATAAAGGGCAGAGGGAAATATTTCTGTCTCTACTTTGCTTTATTAGTCACTGAAATGAACCGTATTAGAGCCATTCTCGTCGTCGGCATCATCATCATCATCATCATCATCATCATCATCATCATGAGCCCGGATGTTTAGGTATTTATTTTGGTTAAAATAGATAGGCATATAGGCACTAAAATAGTAAAAATAGGCAGTGAAATAGGCATTTATTATTGATGGAAACAGACAAAAAAATAGACAAATCTATACTAATAATAAATCTGTAGCCGAAATTTTTCTGGTAATTTTCGATTTTCCAAAAATAATTGGTCCTAACATATATAATTAACCACCCTGAAACCGAAAATCGCTTTTTTGAAATTTTTGTTTGTATGTATGTCTGTCTGTCTGAATGTTTGTTACCTTTTCACGTGATAATGGCTAAACGGATTTCGATGAAAATTGGAATATGAATTAAGTTCGTTGTAACTTAGATTTTATGCTATATGGCATTCAAAATACATTATTTAAAAGGGGGTTATAAGGGGGCCTGAATTAAATAAATCGAAATATCTCGCTTATTATTGATTTTTGTGAAAAATGTTACATAACAAACGTTTCTTTAAAGATAATTTGCGATAAGTTTTATTCCTGAAAAAAGTTTGATAGGACTGATATTTAATGAGATAAATGAGTTTTAAAATTAAAATAACTGCCATCTAAGGCCGTGTAATGAAATAAAAAACAAATGACTTCGTACATAAGGGGCCTTGGACAGCAACAATCGAAAGCTATAAAATATAGCCTACAGAGAATGTTTCTGTGTTTGTATGAAGTAATATCGGAAGCTAAATTAACCGATTTGTATAATTAATTCTTATTTCACCATTGGAAAGTGTAGTTTCTCTATATGGACATAATGCTATAATGTTATTACAGTAACTTATGATATAATATAATATAATATAATATAATATAATATAATATAATATAATATAATATGATATAATATAATATAATATAATATA
Organism: Periplaneta americana; assembly: GCF_040183065.1. Taxonomy (NCBI): domain Eukaryota; kingdom Metazoa; phylum Arthropoda; class Insecta; order Blattodea; family Blattidae; genus Periplaneta; species Periplaneta americana. The sequence goes on from NC_091121.1 coordinate 6,651,164, forward strand.
ATATAATATAATATAATATAATATAATATAATATGTAATATTATATAATATAATTTAAGTTATTTGAAGGGTTCAGAACCATAGTGGGCCAAACGCCATTTACTGAATACGTAGAAAAGGAGGGTTAAAATTAAGTTATTACCATAATTCAATGGAAACATATAGCAAGTAAAATAAAATATAGACATTAAATCTAAATGATGTCAATCTTCATTAAACTATGGTTGCATGTAATAACAATTAAGAAACATGTTAAAGGAATTGTCATTGCACTAAATGAGTGCTCTCTGGACCGAAATGATAGCATTTTAATTATTTAAACACAATTTAAATTAAGTAACATATTAAACGATTTATCCTTCTATCAAACACGAATGTTCCCCGGATCAAATGTCCTATTTTAATTATGTAATTACTTTATATTTATTTCTAACGGGTGCAGCGGAGCGCACGGGTACGGCTAGTACTTAATAGACTACCCTATACGGTACTCACTTTCCTTGGTTACATGTCACAACAAGATGCTTTTTAAGTTGTCAACTGTCATAGTGAGCCGCCTGTCAGAGAGAACGTTTTTCATGGTGGAAAAAGATCTTTCTACTTCTACTGAGCAAACTTAAAACAACTTATTTCAGAAGGACTGTCTCTACTTTCTTTCAGAGATCGGTAAAAACCGACTGTGTATTGTCTGAAAAACAGGGGCGTGAGAAGGGATTAGAAACTTCAAAGTATGCGTGACTTGTGCGTGCAAGCGACAACGGTAACGGGACCTGGAGACTTGCTTTTAATACTTCCCTCATCCCCTTTATTTAGCTGGTAAACCCCGAAGTGACCTGAGCACTAAGTGTTATAGGCTACTGTTAAAACATCTTTAAGTGACATAAAAATGGAATCGGTAGAGGAGAACAGTTTACGACCTCTTGAAAACGTATGTATTGCTGGAGAATAAGATTCTCAGCAAATATTTGTGTGAGGTGAGTATATATTTTTAATTTGTACAACCGTTGTTTTTTTGTTTTTGACATAATTTATGTGCGGTTTATTTTAAATGCATTAAAATATAGAAAATGTACAACGCAGTAAAAGGGCTAAAAAGGCATTTAACCTTAAAATAGGCAACGGGAGCTAAAAAAGGCAAAATAAAAATTGAGCCTATCGTCCCCAAATGTGGTGAAATGTTTTTTTTTTTTATCTTTCATACATACACTCAGTTAGAAAAGGCATTTTGCCTAACATCTGGGCTCTAATCATCATCATCATCATCATCATCATCATCATCATCATCATCATCATCATCATCATCATCATCATCATCATCATCTCCTTCATGCGTTTGACATCAATGTCTGCAACAATCTATGTTCATTTTGCTTTTTCTTAATAACTGATCTATTATCCTGTAGTTTCTAAGAAAAGGGTGATTTATGTTGAAAAATGTAGTTTTAAGTAGGCTAAATCATGTTTAAAGTAAAAATTTCCATAAAAACTTGCATATTACAGAAAAAATATTTTAAAACTACTAGGTCTATCTGCACGAAATGTTTACCATACATTCAGATAACACTGTGATAATGTGGAATTCCTTTGATTGAGTTTGCTTTATTTTTTTTATTTTTTTTATTTAATCTGACAGGATTAAGGTCATAAGACCTTCTTTCCAGCCTACCAGATAGCACATATAAATACAAAAAAGAAATACAAACACTGATGAAAATAATACAAATTAAATTAGAGCCCTATAGAGGGTCAACAGGGTCGAAAGAACACTATAGAGTTCTCATCGAGCTAATACAAGAAAAAAGAAAGAAAAACAGAGATAGCAATGATGATAGTGATAACTAATAATAATAATAATAATAATAATAATAATAATAATAATAATAATAATAATAATAATAAATACATTACATATTAATTGTCAATTTCACAACAGAATAGTTACAATATTTACTATATGTCATGGGTTAAGCCGAAATTTCGCAACCTGACAGGTGTTCAACAAGCAATTCCATGAACTAGAATGTGATTTTTTAATTTAAATTTGAATTTTGATATTGTCCGACATTCTCTGACATGGTCAGGGAGAGAGTTTCAGAGGCGTGGAATCGATATGCTGAAAGATGATGAGTAGAAGGATGTTCTGTGCAGAGGAATAGAGAGAAGGTACATGTTCCGGGTTCGAGGTAGTGAAAGGTAGACAAAACGAGATGCTAGGTAAGAGGGTGTGGAGGTGTGGATGATTTTAAATAGTAATAAGAGGGAGCTGAAGAATCTTCTTTTTTTAAGTGGATTCCAAGACAACAATTCTAGTGACGGTGTTACATGATCGAATTTTGTAATGTTACAAACGAAACGAACGCAGATATTGTGAACACGCTGTAGTCTGTGGGCAAGATCAGTATTTAGATTCGTGAATAGAGAATCGCAATAATCGAAGTGGGTATCGCTAAAGTTTGGATCAGGTTCTTTTTAAGGCTGAGAGGTAAAACGTTGGTTAAGTGTCTGAGGGAATGAATTATGGAAAAAGTTTCCTTAAATACATAAAAGTTTTGTTAATAGTTTATTAAAAAAATTTTAGAGTTTTATAAAAGAAATAATATATTTTTTCTATTAGATATTTTATTATAAAAATCAATGTACTCAGAAGGAATGCATAAATATCTTGTAAAATATTACAATTCTATACCTATAGTCGCGACGCTGTTATTCCCGGCGTGACTCCTCCTCTTTGCTTACGTCTTAGGAAGTCAAGGCTCTATAAAGTCTAGGTAGGTAGTATCGTTCGCCATTTTTGTTTTTCGTTGCCGAGCTACCATACGCGGAATCTATTTACCACACCGTTAAACATGACCATGTCGTAGCTCCTACGATAATAAATCAAACGCACTGTAATTCAGCAAATAATTGAGCGGAAAATAACGTCCTCGAGTGCTTTCTGCAGACGCCAACGAAAGAGCCAACATGGCGGGCGATTTTATTAAGTATTTATCCAGCCTTAGGAAATGCTTAACATCTTCATCAGCGAATCACAAGACGCACACGTTTAAATGTAGCCGACCTGCAAGGTGATTGGCTGCCGGAAATTAGAGCGACGGGACTTCAGCATGTTCTGAGATACGGGTCATTCAAAGTGGCTGTTTTAACATTGGTGAGATTGGGCTTGATAATTTACGATGCTTATCAGTACTCTCGCATCTGATTTTTTTAAATAATAATGACATTTATAAATTTAAAATAAATTAACTATCGAACGTATGAAATACTTACCAAATTTATTCGGCAGATATCACATGAAATCCTCACGAAGGCACAATATCCGGATCCCCGTGATAGAATAACAAACTATGAAAGGTAATGGAAAATAGTTGATTGGTTATTGATGGAAACTTCCTGTAATGGCAGACTGGCTGGGGAGAGGTTGACAAACACGATTACCGTGACGAAGCGAACGGCGCATGCGCGCACACGGGCAGCAGACTGATGCAATCATAGCGGTCGTCTGCCACTCCGTTGCACAATAATGGTATGAACAATTTGAATTCAAAGCCCCGGGATCAAGTATTGCCAACACATAAATAAATACATTCAAATCTACACATTTCTGGGGCATGTTGTGAAAAGTAGAACGATTTTTTGAATTCTACACAATATTTACTTATTTACTTACTGGCTTTTAAGGGACCGGAGATTCAGTGCCGCCCTCACATAAGCCCGCCATTGATCCCTACCCTGAGCAAGATTAATCCAGTCTCTATCATCATATCCCACCTCCCTCAAATCTTCCCATCTACGTCTCGGCCTCCCCAAAGGTCTTTTTCCCTCTGGCCTCCCAACTAACACTCTATATGTATTTCTGGATTCGGCCATACGTGCTACATGCCCTGCCCATCTCAAACGTCTGGATTTAATGTTCCTAATTATGTCCGTGAAGAATACAATGCGTGAAGTTCTGCGTTGTGTAACTTTCTCCATTCTCCTGTAACTTCATCCCTCTTAGCCCCAAATATTTTCCTAAGCACCTTATTCTCAAACACCCTTAACCTATATTCCTCTCTCAAAGCGAGAGTCCAAGTTTCACAACCATAAAGAACACCCGGTAATAAAACTGTTTTATAAATTCTAACTTTCAGATTTTTTGACAGCAGACTGAATGATAAAAGCTTCTCCACCGAATAATAACAGGCACTTTTATGAATAAAGAATCCTGTTCCTAATTGGTGATTATTATTTCCTTCCCCATAATACAACAAATAATCTCCTATTTGTGTTATGCCGTTCCCATCTAACCTAACCTCCTGTACTGTCCATTGTTATTATTATTATTATTATCATTAATTTCTCTAAATAGATTTACAAAACCTCTAATGGCAATTACATTAATATTCTCATTATAGAAATAGAAATATATATATTCTCCCTGTAACATAGTCCTAGTAAGCTTATATTAAATTAATTTTCATCATTTTACTAGCCATTTCAAATATTAAATTAATTATAATTCATTAAATTAAATTAGCTCATAAATTAAGTTACTACTTTACCTTATAAATTTATCTAAATTTAAATAAATATGTAGTGAAGAATATTGCCGGAGAACCTTTTAAGTGTAGTGTAAATATTTGTAATTTAAATTTATGTATTGTATTGATTAAGGCTGGTTGAGTGGAAGAGAAGGCCTTATGGCCTTAACTCTGCCAGCGAAAATAAAACATTATTATTATTATTATTATTATTATTATTATTATTATTATTATTATTATTATTATTACTCCCACAAAGTCTATTCTATATCTAGCTAGTTCTTTTGCTACTAATGTTACCCCTCCTGTTCTATATAGACTAGTTACGTTCCATGTACCAAATCTCAAAACCTTATTCCTTTGCTGTGGTCGTGCCAGAGAATCAGTCCCATTCCGAGGCTTATTTGAAGGATTCGTAACAAGCTGTTTTTTTACTGTGATGGGTTGTTAGGTCTTCGTCCAACCCCTAAGCTGGAGGACCACCCCTCATGGGCTGTCCGCGACTGCTTATTCAATATATTCACAGCTACCCTCCATATCTTAACAAATATAAAAGAAATGACGTAGAATTACGTGTGTGGTCACTTGTCGACAGGTGCTTAGTAAATTATACATCATACCTTTACGTAGAACTGTGTGGATCCGATTTCCAGTGGACGGAGAATGGTCGCTTTCATGTAGTTTGAATTTGGGGTTAAAGCGAGGTTCACAATGGGAACTATTAAGCATAGACGTCCGAGGATGAAATGAAGACGTAACGGCGACGTATCTGCATGTCACGAAACGACATATTCCCTACCAAGTCTTTATTGCTTAGCGATAGAGCTCTTTCTTCTTGTTACAAAGACCGGGCTTTAAATCTCTCTATACTCTATACAGTATAAAACGTACCCGTGTAAACATACCGCACACGATGATGCCCGAGCTTTTCCGAGGTAGGACAGTCTCTGAACAGCTACCAATTTCCGTCAGCGTATTCCGAATCTCACCGGTCCGGTGGCATCAATGACGTCACGTTGCAACGAAAATAACAGCGTATTCCGAATCTCACCGGTCCGGTGGCATCAATGACGTCACGTTGCAAAGAAAATAAGGAAGAAAACTGCTGGAAGAATCGATGCAGTCATGGCGACTGTGTAAGTTGTTGTCTGTGCTACGCTAGCAAAATTTTGCGAAATTTCCGTACTGCCATCTCGTTCAAAGAAAAGAGATCATAAACAACTGGTCCCTTGGCATGTTCGCTCATAAGCCATTAACATATTGTTTTTACGTTGTGCTCATTACAAACAATACAGCAGAACACACCGCCATGACACAACAGTGCACGATGTCATTCGTCTGCTAATTCCCGCCCTATACAAGAACCAATCAGATTCGCTGATGGTGGCTGATGGAGACTGCCACCACCTCTGCAAGTTGATGGCACCGGTGCGACACCGGTGGAGCATCAATGACGTCATCGGTGGAATTCGGAACACCGTGATGCCATCGGACTGCTCACCGGTGAGATTCAGAATACGCTCCGTGTCAAAGGAACCACATAACTTTACTATGCTCCAACCTATCACCACATTCTACTATAGGCCTATACAGTCACGAAACTTGAATTTATGCGGGTATACTAGGAACAATAGACTGTGCAGGTACTATTTCGCATTCATCCATCAATTCATTCATTCATTTATTCATTCACTCATTTATTATCTTCCATAGATCTTGCATGAGCAATGAAGCTTTAAAATGTGGAACAAGTCAAAATTTTACAATATTACAATTACAATTTTTACAATATTTTACAATTTTTACAGTTTTACAATGCAGTAATTTTCTACAATGATGAAGTGAGGTCCGAGGATTCGCCAAAAGATTACCCGGCATTTGCCTTTTTGGTTGGGGAAAACTTCGGAAAAACCCAACCAGGTAATCAAATCAAAGGGGGAAATGAAGTGATGCCGAGGACTCGCCATAGACCATCCGGCTTCAGTGCCACGGCTGTCTGTAATGAGGCGATAGTAGCGATCCTAGTGGTTAGCAACTATCTATGGATGCATATTTACTACGTAATGAGCTTCGTGACTGTATATACTAGACTGTGCTATCACTTTATCTTTAAAATAGCGCACTCTCTTTCTCATACCAACCTCGTATCGTGTCGAACTGCAAAGAAAACAACTAATGTAAAACCAAGAATCTATTTTGTGCGAGATCGTGCGTATTTGCTTGTTTTCTCCACACAACCAATACGCGGTAAGTGTGAAATACCACATTCAGTATTCCCAACGTAACACACACAACAATTTCCCTCTTCTTACCGCTTAAGCGCGACATTCATTTTACTGCTTTAGGCTTTTAACATATTATTTTTAGAGACGTTTAACATAGTAATAATTATAAATTGGAAACTTACCACTGCAATTTCACCTAAATTGCAATGTTAATTATTGTTTTTAAATATTTGCAAACAATAAGTAAAGTCTACTACTCCACGAAACTTATTGCATACCTGATACAAGTAACATTAAGGAAGCCGTGAAAAAATCAACGAGATTCCAGATGCCGATGTTATTACTGCAATATGTTATATAAATAATATTGTTAAAATATTAAAATGAAAAATAAATCATTACATAGCCTTACCGTTTATAGACTGGGGGAAAAAAAAAGACAGACGTATATCACGGCCTGCTGGATTATAGTAAACACAGAAAATATTTTACAGCAACAATGTTGAAGAAAGATATTTTGGTGTTCCGAAGTTGGCGTCATTAAACAGAAACCAACATGGAGATTTCATTGCAACTAATTAGAAATTCATCTTTCAGGTATGTAATAAACGATCTTCGCACAAAATAATGTACGATACACGAGCGGTATGTTTGTTTTCATGTTCTCGGAAATTAAAAAAGCTCAACTACGTTTCGCTTTTTCAATCTTTTCCTCGACCATGAAAACGTCAACATACCGCTCTTGTAACGTATATTGCTATTGCATCTCGTCAGTCGCTATACATCTTCACAACGTGTTTCTTTGAGCGCTATGAACTTACGGTTCAAACGTGGTGACACCTAACGCAATCCGCGGCAATTCTATAATGAGCCAAATTTGGGACATTTTCGCTACGTTGCCAGCTCGCTTAGGATGAATCGACAGCGGCCGTTCAATATCTCGTTTGATGCGGTGTTCCTTCTTCTATCCGATGCTTTATGCGCTATCTCTCTCTCTTTTCATCAATTTACGAACAGTAGTCGAGAAAGGGTTGCATTTTAATGTGACGGTCAATGGCAAGTTAACCCCTGATACCAGGAGGAGACAGGCGTAGTTCTGAGTCGAAAATATATAAAATTTGTCGGTCATTTCTTGTCAATTTAACAACTTAGAGGATATACGTTGTCAGTCAGACTTCTTTAAGAAGAAGGCAAGAAGACAATATTGATCGACTCGTCAGAATCATTTTCGCACAGGTACTGTCGTCCATTTGCCTACGTCGTATCCCGGTTTCCCCCACCAGCTTTTATTCGCCAGCTAGTGGCTGGGCTGTCTTAGCTCTTTTCTGAAAACTTTAATATCTGTTAGGAATTGGACGTCTAAGTAATATTATACAACTGTTTAAAATAACTTAAATAAAAGGGCCTCGTTAAGTAATTAACTGTCACGTGATCCCCCCCTTCTATAACCCTGCGACAAAACCACTTGAACGGACAATAGATAGCATGTCTGAGTAATTTTATCTTTTCGGATCTGGCAGAAGTGAAGATTAAATTTACAGTACGTAAGGTACTCTTTTATAGAGTAGGTATACAATTATTTCAACATGAGTTACTAGTACGAAGGACGAAACTGGTAATTGGAATTAGGTACAATAGTCTACAGTGCGATAATATGCACAAAAGAACTGAAGCCTGTATCGAAATGAACGGCCACCATTTTCAAAAATGTGTTTAAATATACATATTATGGTTATTTTTCAATTTAACTTCATTCTCTATATTGTACGCTAATGTGCTGTAACAGTACAATACACACTGCATAATTAATACGTCCGAATGGATAGCTCAGTTCGTGAGTAAAAACACTCATTGTTAATACAGTACTGTATTTTGATTAAACAAAAACCTAATTAAAATTATGAAACTCAAAATTGCGATATTTCCTAGTTTACATAAATGGATGAACTACTTTTCTTCCCTCCTATACCTAGTAAAGTGATTTGTATTTTACGCCAGTATCATCGAACTCCAGTCTTGGAAGGGGAAGCAAGCGGCGTTTCCGGTTCTAGACCTTTAATCTAAAGACATAGCCAGGTTAATATTAAAAATGTTAGTAAAAATAAAATGATGCCCCTGTATTACGTATATTATGTACACTTAAGGCTCATTCACAATGAAAATTAAACATAACGTAAACATTAACATAAGCACATGAACATATGCCACAAACTTAAGTAGCCAAGGCCCATTCACAATGAAAATTAAACATAACGTAAACATTAACATAAGCACATGAACATATGCCACAAACTTAAGTAGCCAAGGCCCATTCACAATGAAAATTAAACATAACGTAAACATAACACGTGTGTGGAAACAAACATACCGAATCAACAAAACTACAGAATCTATTACATAAAAATGGAGAATTGCACAATGACTGACGATGTAGCTATTCAATTTATGTTTCTAATAACTACAATGGCATCAGTATATGGCTTTCAATACTTGAAATCAAAGAAACGGAGATGTAAAATAATAAACTTTTCGTCATATGATTCCATGTTGCGCGCCTAGCTATCATCACGGCCAATAGATCAAAATATTGCCTGTAGGCAAAGCCCATGAGATGTTAAACAAAAAGTGAAAACACGCTTTCCGCTTGTGTACTGTTTCCAAATCGCATAAACATAAGCATGAAAGTTTGGAGTTTGCAAACTTTCATGTTAACGTCTTATGATTAAGATTAAGTTTATGCTTATGTAATTCATTGTGAATGCTTTCATTAAATAACAAGGACACCAGGCGTAGCATGAAATTTTGAGCAGGGGAAGCTAACTCAAGTTGTCTTTCATGCAATATCAGAAAACGTATTACAAAAATACAGTCTTAAAATAAATAGTAGTCAATTTCAAGTCAGCAGTCGAAGATTGGTTGGAACATCGTAAGTAACACCAATAAGGCATGACCTCAAATGATACGTAGTAAAATATGATTTCACGGTTTACACATATCTGTTAACAAATAGACACGTATACGTATAACATTAGCTCACTCCCTGTCATACTTAGAGAAATCACAATATTAGTATCATTACGTAAGTATGCGTCTGTCTTTTGGTTGTGTCCTTCATTGACAGCATGGGAGTCGGTCATTTGTTTTTTAAATCACACTTTTGTTCGTAAGTCAGTTTTGATAATACGATTGTCCTAAAAAAATTCAAGTAAATTAGTGTCAGGAACTGTTATTTCGCTCATTATTTATTGTATCAGCCACAGTGCATACTAACACTTCAACTGAAAACAACTGACGAAAAGGGATAACTCGGACTACTTATTTTAAATGTTAAAGCTAGCTTCTTGCGAGCCTTGCGACTAGGGTAGCTTAGTTAGAAAGGGATGGAAAATCTGCGGAATGGATTGCACAGAAGAAACCAGTCTGCTTGGAAGCTGGTGTGTGCAGGCTTCTTGTTTACTGCTGCATCACAAATCATCCTGAGCTGCCGCATCACAATATTTACCGCGTAAATATAAATTCTATTAAAATTAATAAATAATTTTCTCCATAAACTGCAGGTTTATTATGAAATTATTATTAACTGGGGAAGCTAAGCTTTTTAGCTTACATTGACGCTACGCCACTGATGGACACAAGGTTTTATGCTTACGTTATGTTTATGTTTAAATTTCATTGTGAATGGGCCTTTACAGTGTCGAAAATATAAAACTTTTCCTCCTTAAATGCTGTGGGATGGCTATTTTCAAAGCTCGTGATCAGTAATGTAACGCAAGCCTCTACCTGGAAACAGCAAACCGAGGTCGTTGTGTCTCGTAGGAAGCTAACAGCAACAAGTACACAGCTGTACCTGAGCGGCTATTTCTAGAAGCTGGAATCTCCGCAATGCACCCACTGCACGTGGCACTCCTTCGTGCTGCATGTGCTGTCACTCTTTGTTTCGGAGGGAAGCGGTCTTCAAATACAGCTCGTATGCACGTCAAACACACTCCCTTGCGTGGACAGAAATGTAATTAAGAGCGTTCTATTGTGTCTCATAGCTTCCACGACACTTCGTAGAATTTTGTTCTAACGAATTATTGTCTCGGATGTAACACAAAGTTTTAGATAATCTGTTCAACACATTTTGCAACAATTCAGATATTCGCCGTCTGCAATTGACATTAGTGTTTACTGTTCATAATTTCAATTATTATTCATTGTTGTCAGACTTTTCCAAGCTATATTCTCTCCGAATACAAGAGAGTGGAAGCGCATTATCTAGCGAATTTTATACAGGGACATCATTTTATTTTTACTAACATTTTTAATATTAACCTGGCTATATCTTTAGAGAACGATTAGGGAAAACACGGGAATTTTACTGGAAGCCAGTAAAGAGATAGGTTTGGAAGTAAATCCCGAAAAGACAAAGTATATGATTATGTCTCGTGACCAGAATATTGTACGAAATGGAAATATAAAAATTGGAAATTTATCTTTTGAAGAGGTGGAGAAGTTCAAATATCTGGGAGCAACAGTAACAAATAAAAATGATACTCGGGAGGAAATTAAACACAGAATAAATATGGGAAATGCCTGTTATTATTCGGTTGAGAAACTTTTATCATCCAGTCTGCCGTCGAAAAATCTGAAAGTTAGAATTTATAAAACAGTAATATTACCGGTTGTTCTGTATGGTTGTGAAACTTGGACTCTCACTTTGAGAGAGGAACATAGGTTAAGGGTGTTTGAGAATAAGGTGCTTCGGAAAATATTTGGGACTAAGAGGGATGAAGTTACAGGAGAATGGAGAAAGTTACATAACACAGAACTGCACGCATTGTATTCTTCACCTGACATAATTAGGAACATTAAATCCTGAGGTTTGAGATGGGCAGGGCATGTAGCACGTATGGGCGAATCCAGAAATGCATATAGAGTGTTAGTTGGGAGGCCGGAGGGAAAAAGACCTTTAGGGAGGCCGAGACGTAGATGGGAAGATAATATTAAAATGGATTTGAGGGAGGTGGGATATGATGATAGAGATTGGATTAATCTTGCTCAGGATAGGGACCGATGGCGGGCTTATGTGAGGGCGCCGATAAACCTCCAGGTTCCTTAAAAGCCAGTAAGTAAGTAAGTAAGTAAGTAAGTAAGTAAGTAAGTAAGTAATGGAAGTTGAATAGTACATTATGCAACGAGCCTATAATGATAGTAATTAAGAAGCGAGTATGGATGTTTATGAAACGAGCGCAAGCGAGTTTCATAATTTTCATACGAGCTTCTTAATTGCCATTATAGGAGAGTTTCATACGACTTTTTATGCTCGACCATATTTCTAATTTCAAATTACCGGTATTCAGTTGTATACATTTTATTTGTATCTGACAAGATCGGAAGTGACCTTGTTCTAGGTCGTGAATTGTGAGATGAGCGCAGACGCGAAAGTATTGATTTTTCGCGAGGAACAATAATGTCATTGACCTTGTGTAATCCCGTTAAACTTGGTATAACCTTGATTATTGAATTCGACATTGGAAAACGAGATGACAAATTGAATTTATTTGAATATTATTTACAATTAACGCTAATTATTATAGTAACAGAACATAACCTTCTGCGACAGTATTGGATTTCCAGCCTCCGTGACTTTTCGCTAATTCTCTTTTGATTGCATATCCGAGAATAATCGATACTTGCGGTTTTATAACGGTTCAAAGCTGACTTATCATTGGCTGAACACCTGTATGCTGAGTTGTTATTGGCTGAAAACGCCTGTACTTTAATGAGTAGGTGTACTTTAATGACATGCATTAAAGGACTGCTACCAGGTGTATAATTACTACATTTCGGCATGGTCGAGCATAAAGTAATTTTGAGACGTTTGAAATATTAAATGCCTACACGCGTTTGACAACGCTAAATTCTTCTTCGGTGTGTAATCACCGTAAAAGCATTAAATCCCAAGGAGTTCTAGCGTCAGAGGAACTGGTCTCGCAGCCCCGAAGACTCGGTTGATTCCATGTGAAATAAAAGTCGCCTTACAAATGAATGAAAAAGGAAGCCGTCATTCCGAAGAAGATATGGAAATGAGACCGCCAACGTCTGTCTCCTTGGAGACGAGAGTAACACAAAAACTTATTCCAAGTTATGAAGTGATGGAAACAATTTAGAGTGAAGTGGCAGGCGAGAAATGAAGTAGGCGACGTGGGGTGAGAAGCCGACAGTCAGGAGAGCTGTTTTATGTTTTCTACAAATGTGGTATACAGTGATTACGTCACACAATTTATTACATTATGTTGTGTTCGTTCTAGCAACATATGAAGCGAACTCGATTTGGATTCTCTGCAGGGAAGTGAAATTCAGCTCTATCTACTATGGATGTGATTTTTTTTAGGCTTTCACTCTAATTAACGTGGTCAGAGGTTTTTCGGCCAAATTCACGGAAGAAATGTTTTCAATTTGTTCAGTTTATTAAATGAATTAGTGAATTAATCAATTACTTAATAGTTTACAGAGTAAAATGTATCTTTAGAGCAGCGGTGACCAAAGCAGGTGTCGTGATTACATCGTGTAATCACAGATATTCAAACGGGTACGAGGAGTTTCCTGTACATTGCTGTGTTTTTCATTCACGTACTGAAGGCAAGCAGTGGCTGTATCATGTCCCTATACAAACTCTGTCTCTACAAACAATAAGAGGTGGTTTCGTAAAGATGAGAAGGAGAACTTCTTCGCTGTTCTGTCGGACAAAATGTAATATGTTTACTTTGCTCAACGGTTCAATTAGGAGTATATAGAAACATTAATTTCTACGCTGAATAAAATAATGTATTATTATTATTATTATTATTATTATTATTATTATTATTATTATTATTATTATTTTTACTGACCACTAAATATGTGTTTCTATAATTCTTCTGTATGTGCACGAATATTGATATTTTTAGATCTTCTCCCTAGAAGGATAAAATTATTAGGTTTTATCTCAATTTTAATCTTCTTAATCTTTAGATGAGGACAAGTATTTATTATTAGTTATTCATTTAATAATAATATTGTAGAAAAACTGATTCAATATTATGTGCCAAAGAATTGTTAAACGCAGGAATTGACATGTCTTAAATCATAACCAGGAAGAGAAAGATGAGATAAATAAATGTAAGGAAGTCAGCTACCTGATGGGGTTTGAAATATCTCGTGCCCTAAAGCCTTTTAATAGAACAGAATTTCTCAAAAGAGTAATGATTAAAATAGCTTAAACAACTTGTCCATAACAAGTTTTTAATTTTGAAAAACTACGAATTTCTCGACCAAGTATCGAGAGAAGAATTTATAAAATTCCTGATTATATTCAAAAGGAAGGTTAAAAAGAAGCAAGAAAAATCGTATATTATTCACTGGCTCTTGATGACAGCAGTGACATTACTGATACAGCAAAGCTTGAGATTTTTATCCGCGGGATTGATCAAGATGTTAGTACAGGAACCGCCACTGGTTGTACAGGGACATCATTTTATTTTTACTAACATTTTTAATATTAACCTGGCTATACCTTTAGAGAACCGGAAACACCGTTCGCTATCCTCTTCCGCGGCTGGAGTTCGATGATACTGGCGTAAAACACAAACAAATCACTTTACTAGGTATAGGAGGGAAGAAAAGTACTTCATCCATTTACATAAACTAGGAAATATCGCGATTTTGAGTTCGATAATTTTCGTTAGGTTTTTGTTTACTCAAAATGCAGTACTGTATTAACAATAAGTGTTTTTACTCACCAACCGAGTTATCCATGCGAACGTATTCATTATGCAGTGTATATTATACTGTCTACAGCACATTAGCGTACAATTTAGAGAATGAAGTTACATTGAAAAATAATCATAATATGGATATTTAAACACATATTTGAAAATGGTGGCCGTTCATTTCGATAGTTTCGTCCTTCGTACTAGTAACTCATGTTGAAATAATTCTGTACCTACTCTATAAAAGAGTACCTTACGTACTGTAAATTTAATCTTCACTTCTGCCTGACTCGCACAGATAAAATTACTCAGACATGCTATCTACTGTCCGTCCAAGTGGTTATGCCGCAGGATCGTAGAAAGGGGGGAAATCACGTGACAGTTAATTACTTAACGAGGCCCTATTATTTAAGTTATTTTAAACAGTTGCATAATATTACGTAGACGTCCAATTCCTAACAGAAATTAATGTTTTGAGAAAAGAGCTAAGACAGCCCAGCTTTACATGGGGAAATCGGGATGTGACGTAGGCAAACGGACAGTAACTGTGCGAAAATATGATTCAATATTGAAAGCTCTTTCGTCACTGGAAAATGCGAACATATTTCTGGAACGTACTATACTCACTAACTCAGTGCTGTTTACTATAGGCGGCCTTGATTCTGTCTGGAGGACAGTTGGAACTTCATTAGTAGAAGGTGTGGGAATGACGTACATTCAAAAACTTAGGTACAATAAAAATTGAAGTAAAAATAAAATGATGTCTCTGTAGTTGTCATGCCAAGTACCTCTCCTCCGTCTCCTTACTTCATAGGCTGTCTGTAGCATGTAATCACTGCAGCTCGAGTTTTGGTCTCCGCTGGTTTAGAGACTAAAGACGGATACATGGTTTATTGACAATAATTACCAGGGAGCGAAACTTGTTGCCCGATGAAACAGGTTTGCTGTTCCTTCACCATAGGTACGGGTTTGTTTACTTGCGCGTGAGCAGTCATGGCCAGTGGTGGAGAGGGATAGGTAGAGACCACAGATTTCCACACAATGACCTGAAGTGTAGAATTAATATAGTAATTTTTGATAATGTAGGGGAGTCAGTAGGCAAATTAATTAATCACTTAATTTTGAGCTTAAAAACTGAAATACATAGGTTGCATAAAAAGTAATGGCAACACTGCTGTCACGTGACGATGGTGCGTTCGAGAGCTGCCAGCTATGTGGACATGAACAAGGACTGTTAGATGAGTTAGTGCAGCCAGCGGCGACTGTACTCCATCAATCTACTGCAGTGTGTAGAACGTTGACTTTCATAGGGATAGTGCGAGCGCCCTAAGACCATTCTTACAAAACTAGAGCAACGTTCCTGGATCAGAATTGAAATGGCACGAGGTCGTAGTGCACAAGAATGTTTTCAGGGACTGCGTGAAGCATTTGGCGATGCAGCGTTGCCATATCGCACAGTTGCACGATGGGTTAAAGCATTCCGGGAAGGCCTTGTTGCACCGGTACCAAAGGGAAGGTGACGACTTTCTTGGACGAATCGTCGCTATGGACGAAACCTGGACTCGCTCGTATGAACCAAACTTGAAACGCCAATCAAATGAATGGAAGCATCCCGGTTCTCCTCATCCAAAGAAAGTGCGCCCTACACAAAGTGCTGTGAAGGAGATGTTCATTGTGGCGTATGACATTGATGGGTAATACTGCACCACGCTGTACCTCCAAGGCAGACGGAAAACGCGGACTACTGGAACATCCACCGTACTCACCCGATATGATCCATGCGATTACGATCTTTTCACCAAAGTGAAAGAACCACTGCGAGGGACCCGGTACAATACCAGAGATGAACTTATCCGTGCTTTAGGGCGGTCAATACAGAATATCAACAAAGATGGACGCGCTGATGGTGTACGACGCCTTCCAAACATTTGGCAAAAGGTAATAAATATATATACTATATAGACTATATAGAAGATACGTAAATGTTGAACCCCTGTGAATAAAGCCATGTCAGAAATATCGAACTGTTGCCATTACTTTTTATCCAACCCTAGTACAATAATTATTTAAGCATGTCAGTAAACTGGTGATTCAAAAAATTGAAAAACACGAGTTACATGATTCATATTCATTGTTTGTAAAGTTAAATGAATTATTCAACCTAGCAAATATTGTACAGATAAATGTTGACAATGTTAATGTACTCAAAGAAAGGGTTAAAACAATAAGTTACTTCCAGGATATAAAAAGTACTGATTGCTGTGCAGCCTAACATTTCTTACTTTGAAAGAAATAGTTTTGAAGCAAACATCCAACACTTTCAATGTTGAAGTTGACGTGATTGAGGCATTACGAGCTGTCATGTTGAATTACCCTGAATTTATACCTGTTGTATTGAAATATGTCTGGGTTCCTTGTGCATCTGTTGAATATGAAATCTTTTTTTATCATTATTTTGACGTCGAATGCGTAATATAGGGTTATTTTTTCACGTAAAAATCTCTTTACAATTTATACGAAATTATTGCGATTATCTTATAACTGATTAGCGATAAAACGCGAAATATATTTTTATTATGATATTTTTTCGAAGTTAATACAGAATTATGTGGTCTCTAGCCCATGATGTAAGTTACTCGTCCCAGTTGATAAAGTGTCGTAAAATAACTAGTGCTGTTGATCGATCAAAATATTTAAACGATTAACTATTTAAATATAATCAATAGAGTAATCGAGTTTTGATCGAGTTGAAAAAATGTTTTAATATACTGTAATATACAATTATTGTTAAATTCAACTTTTGTTCGGCGATAAGCATAAATATTAAATTAATGTTGTATATCTGTACATATTGTATCGTTATAGTACAAAATAACTATTTTAATTATTCACTAACATATTTATTATGAGGCTTATAATTTGTGTCAATTTCTCCGGGAATTTTTTTATACAATCATAAATAACAAAAAGTATGAAGACTCACCTAGTTAATACGGCTTCATCAATGATTTTAAACATGTGAGTGCATTCACATGCTCCGAATTAAGTGCCGCTCTGCGTTTAGTAACAATGTTTCCTGCATCACTAAACACGAAAAAAAAAAAAAACTTTTTTTCTGTCAAGCACTTATCCACGATCGTTCAATTTAAATCCAAACGTTTCACCGAGTTTACCTCTCAAATTCTCATATGACATAATGGAGTTTACGCTTTTTACAAACCACAGAAAACTAATTTTTTTTTATCAAACTAAACACACAACCGTCATATACAAACTCAGTACAGAAACTGCAACTGCAAAAGTAGCCTACAGCAGTCGAAACAGAAGACTGGCCCATATTGTGATCGAATTACCAGATTTTAGAAAGAGAAGAAGATAGTTACGCTCTCACGTGCACACAGTGTAGACATGGCTATTTTATAAGGAATGAGGGGGACGAATCTCAGAAAAGTATGTATTTCATATGCTAGGAGTATGAGCTGACAACAAGGTGGAAGTTTTCTTGGAAAACCATAAAACTTAATAAGGGTTTCACATTGTGTTTCAACTTTCAATAGAGGTAGACCAGGTCACTGTCCTCATATCTCCATCTCTTTCTGAAGTGTTTGTGCAAAGATTTTCCCTACGTTACCTGGTTTTCAGTTAGAAAATAACAGTACTCTTGTGCTTTTAAGTAAGCAATTTCCGAGAGAGAGAAATATTGTCGGAAATTTTAGTATGAGTTTGTATTAACAAAATCATTAATATCAATTAGAACCCATTAATTTTAATCGACTCGATTATTCGATTAAATATTTTTGATCGATTAATCTTAAAACAGAATTGATCGATTAATCGATTAAATCTCACAACACTAAAAATAATCAATTAAAAAGGTTACTTGTTGACTGTAACACAAAGTAAGTAAACAGGCGAATAACTAAGGCACAGTAGTTCAACGGGGCACGACCCACGCCGCCTTCTACTAAAGTCTTGAGTTTGAAAATATTTATAAAAAAAATAGAGAAGAAAATCAAAAAACAAAAGGGAATTCAAAATTTTGATTTCGTTAGTTCTTTACATACTTGCTTTCAATATTTGGTTGAATAAAAATGGCTAGGAAAAAAATTGTCATTTTTAGTGGAATGTCCCCTTAAGAACGGAAGTGTATTTACGTTAATATACCGGAATCGTTCGTTTAACTGCTACTTTTACGTGATAGACAAGAAACAGAATTTAAATTCAAATTAACTATAGAGACAAAAAAAACATGTATTCGTCATTATAACTACCAACAGTGTTGCCATATTTATCGATATGTCGCTAAATCTAGGCAATTTTGAACAAGTCTCCGCAACACATTTGGTAAAACATGATTGGCGACTTTTCTACCGATTTTTGCGAGTTACAGCTGATGTTATTTCTCGCAACGCAGAGATGTTTCACTCCGAACCGACACGTGGCAGTTGTGTTTTGAAATTTTGTGCCGATGGTTCATTGTAGTGAAGCAAATTTTCAGCAATGAGACTGTAGTTATGCAGTTTTTTCTGCTTTCAATATATATTTAAGAAATGTTACTGCAAGTGTACTAAAACATTTCGACATAGGAAAGCCTAAATACTAACAACACTAAAGAGTAGGAGCAGGCATATAGATGACTATATCCCATAAATTCAGATAATACAAAAGCATTTGACAAATTTTGCAATGACGGTCCTTTCACTTTCACATTCAAACGCAGAATTGGAAAAACTCTTAGCCAGTTTACTTACTGGCTTTTAAGGAACCTGGAGGTTCATTGCCGCCCTCACATAAGCCCGCCATTGGTCCCTATCCTGAGCAAGATTAATCCATTCTCTATCATCATATCCCACCTCCCTCAAATCCATTTTAACATTATATTCCCATCTACGTCTCGGCCTCCCCAAAGTCTTTTTCCCTCCGGCCTCCCAACTAACACTCTATATGCATTTCTGGATTCGCCCATACGTGCTACATGACCTGCCCATCTCAAACGTCTGGATTTAATGTTCCTAATTATGTCAGGTGAAGAATACAATGCGTGCAGTTCTGTGTTGTGTAACTTTCTCCATTCTCCTGTAACTTCATCCCTCTTAGTCCCAAATAATTTCCGAAGCACCTTATTCTCAAACACCCTTAACCTATGTTCCTCTCTCAAAGTGAGAGTCCAAGTTTCACAACCATATAGAACAACCGGTAATATAACTGTTTTATAAATTCTAACTTTCAGATTTTTTGACAGCAGACTGGATGATAAACGTTTCTCAACCGAATAATAACAGGCATTTCCCATATTTATTCTGTGTTTAATTTCCTCTCGAGTATCATTTATATTTGTTACTGTTGCTCCCAGATATTTGAATTTCTCCACCTCTTCAAAAGATAAATTTCCAATTTTTATATTTCCATTTCGTACAATATTCTCGTCACGAGACATAATCATATACTTTGTCTTTTCGAGATTTACTTCCAAAGCTATCTCTTTACTTGCTTCCAGTAAAATTCCCGTGTTTTCCCTAATCGTTTGTGGATTTTCTCCTAACATATTCACGTCATCCGCATAGACAAGCAGCTGATGTAACCCGTTCAATTCCAAACCCTCTCTGTTATCCTGGACTTTCCTAATGGCATACTCTAGAGCAAAGTTAAAAGTAAAGGCGATAGTGCATCTCCTTGCTTCAGCCTATAACCAATTTAACATTGTAAAATCTAAATTAAGTAATGAGATGAACATGGAAACAATGATATCTATTTTACACATTACAAATTCCCTGAAATGCTTAGGTGAAAATTGCCAAACCTACAGTTTGCCAAAAAATGTAGTGTCAGTGATTGGATCAAGTGCAGTGTATTCACAATCAGCTGTTCCCACCTCAACATCACAGCCGTCAACAATACAACCAGACTCCGCAGAAGAGGGTGACGACGAAAAAATGACATTTTTGTCTGCGTAGGTATGTTTTTCTTATTTTTATTTATTGATATTTGTTATTACTAGACCTCGGATTTTGGGTAAAAACCTATTTTGTTTCTCATGATATATACAAAAGAAAAGTTGTATATATACGAATTATGGAAATATATGTTCGAAAATGGTGGTTCTATACAACCTAAAAATACCTAATTTCCCGTTAGAAACTATTTTTACCTAATTTTACATCTTCCAATTTCTACAGTTGGTAATATGAAAACGCTGTGTAATTCTGTATGCCAGTCGTGCCTTGACAACAATCGCAGCATGGTCCGTCTCCTCTATTCGTTACAGTGTGAGATTTCAGAGCGGAGACATTGTATTTAGTGGAAAGTAAAACATGCCGAAAGTATAAGTAGCAGATTATCTCTGATTCGGCAGTGGATACAATGGTTCCTGGTTATGTTGGTGAAAAAGTTTCTGAAAAACTCAAATCAGTGCTTCAAAAAAAACCGAGGACTGACAGTTCTCCGCACAGTTGCTGACATCTTGGCTGGCAAAACACCTGAACATGAATGTGCTGTTCCCTTGCATCTAATACCAACATTTAAATATGCTCTGGTGCCATCAGTTGATGTGGAACGCTCATTTTCAGCATATAAGATGGTGTTATCTGAGAAGCGATGCAGTTTCTCAATGGAAAACTTAGAAAAAGTGTTAGTTGTTTACTCTGGCTCTAATTATGGACATGCACAATGAAATAATGTCAAATGTTTCGGCTAATTTGTAATTGGGAAATGAAATAATGTCTTTTTTGTTCACCTATTTTTGTAATTTTAGAACCTATTTTTGGTACCTAATTTAAGATTTTTAGGACCTAGAAATCCGAGGTCTAGTTATTACTTTTAAAATAAATTGTGGAGAGATTTAGTTACTTTTTGCTGAAAAGTTAGCGAGATTGTAGGGAGATATGTTGGCAACAGTGACTACCAACTTTATGATTTGGAAAACTGTACATTAATTTAAACACGAAAACAAGGAAAACTAAGTGACCAAGAGTCAATATACTGAAACCGGAAGCTTTTATTTTGTTTACAGAATTTACTAATCAACATTTCAGTGAGAAGCATTAGTGGAGTGAAGAAAGTTTTCCTTGAAGAGTCTACTGAAAGCCAGCATCCTATCCGGTGCTGTAAGTTTTAGTGTTTTAATGGGAAAGTGACGTAAGTACGGAAGTTTAGAGATCTCAAGGCTCTGGTTTCTGGAGCCGAGAGGTGAAAGCTGCAATATCGACGTTAAGTGGCGCATAAAAGAAGTCGCGGCCGAGCCGGGCTGCTCCAAAGCCCCGAGATGCTGGACGAGCAGAAATTGCATTACCGGTACCGCCTGATTCCCCCCGCTAACACCTGCCGCACTCAGGTCATTACAAATCCTTACCAATCAGCGGTAAAAGATCAACTCGCATTTCGCGAATCTTGTACAGTTTCTGGCTCCTTTGAAAGCAAACGTGGCGAGAGCTTTACTGACTTCCCCTATCTTTTGAAAGACTTTCGACTCCACTTTCATTAAATCGAAGATACACACTCTGTTTTCCCCTGCCCTGAGTAATAGAACGCCAATGAAGAAGTGGCTGTAAATGTTTCATTAAAACTGAACACATCCACTAATTTAAAGTACTTTTAAGTAGCAATCTAAATTAAGAAAATACACTTTTGGATAATGATAGATATAGATATACAGGGACATCATTTTATTTTTACTTGCATTTTTATTGTACCTGCATTTCTGAATATACTTCACTCTCACCCCTTCACTAATGTCCTTGCTCCCGTCAGACACACAAACTTACGGCCGCTGTTGCATTCCAAGTCTTCAAGCAGTGAAGTAAACACTGCAGTGTATAGTGTGTTTCATGAATATGATTGCGTTTTCTATAGAAGAAAGAACCTATATTAATAATATTGTACTAAAAAATTATATTCAAGAAACGATAAATTCAATTTCAGAGAATATGCTTCAAAATGTTTTTAATAATATGCGTAAAGAATTGAAGCCTGCATTGTAATGAACGGCAACCATTTTCAGCAACTCGTTTAAACATTCAGATTAGCTTTTTTTGAAATGAGGTGGCTAGAAGCAAAGGAATGCTAGTGACATTTGTAATAACATGAGTTAAATGCATCCAGTGTAAGCAAAAGTATCTAAAATTTTAGTGGCAAAGGGATATTTTAATCGCATCACATATTAAAATTTAAATAAAAAAATTCACCCATTTTACGAAAGCTTATAGATTTAAATCCCATTTTCTCAAAAGTAACTTAAGTGCACTTACAGCCCTTTACTTATGACCCCCTCAATTTAAATGCACTCTCTATGTTGTATGATAACATCAATAATTAATATGCTAAATAAAGTAGACATTACATAACGAACATAGCCGCCTGAAAAGTTGAGTTTTTGAAAAAAAATGTTACTACTCTACTGTATTTTGATAAATTCCGTAAAAGTGATGATCAAACTGAAAATCGTAATATCGTATTTCCCTACAACATAAATGAATACATTACTTTTCTCTCCTCCTATACCTAGTAAAATGATTTGTTTACATATTGCACTAGTAACATCAAACTCCTGTAATGGAAGGGGGAAACAGTGTTTCCGAGTATAGCCAGGTTAATGTTAAAAATGTTGGTAAAAATAAAGTGATGTCCCTGTAGATACAGACACAGATATAGAGACAGACAGACAGATAGATATAAATAGACAGACAGATAAGATAAGATAGATAAGATCGGATAGATTGGATGAGTGGGTGGACCGATGGATGGATGGATGGATCGACAGACACACA
The DNA here is from genome assembly GCF_040183065.1 of Periplaneta americana. NCBI lineage: Eukaryota > Metazoa > Arthropoda > Insecta > Blattodea > Blattidae > Periplaneta > Periplaneta americana. Next base: position 6,674,404 of record NC_091121.1, read on the forward strand.
GACAGACGGACGGACGGACGGAGGGATAGATAGATAGATAGATAGATAGATAGATAGATAGATAGATAGATAGATAGATAGATAGATAGATAGATAGATAGATAGATAGATAGATAGATAGATAGATAGATAGATAGATAGATAGATAGAGAGATAGATAGATAGATAGATAGATAGATAGATAGATAGATAGATAGATAGATAGATAGATAGATAGATAGATAGATAGATAGATAGATAGATAGATAGATAGATAGATAGATAGATAGATAGATAGATAGATAGATAGATAGATAGATAGATAGATAGATAGATAGATAGATAGATAGATAGATAGATAGATAGATAGATAGATAGATAGATAGATAGATAGATAGATAGATAGATAGATAGATAGATAGATAAGATGAGATTATAGGCATAGCTGCCTTATAAAACAGTTATATAACAGGTTGTTCTGTATGGTTGTGAAACTTAGACTCTCACTTTGAGAGAGGAATAGAGGTTAAGGGTGTTCGAGAATAAGATGCTTGGGGAAATATTTGGGGCTAACAAGCAAAAATTCTCTTGGGGGCAGATAAAAAAGTATTTTTTTTCTTTCATCATGTTAATAATGTCAAAAAAGTGCTTAGACAAATTTTGGCCACATGAGCGCGATTATAAGGGCCGTCCTGAAAATAAGCTTCCCTGGGGATATTTACAAAAAAAAAAACACAGTTTCATGGAAATATTTATTGGAACAGATACGGCAATTGTTGAGCTATTTTTCAACTTTTTCTCCATCGGAATTGAGATACTTTGATATACCATGGGATCAACAAAGAGTTCAAATGGCTGTCACACACTGGTTCCAATCCCAGGAGGCAGACTTCTAGGATACAGGGATACCAAAGTTGAACAATGGAAGTTTACGTTCAACGCGTTTCGAGGTACACTCCAACAACTTAACTTAAGTTTGTAACCGATAATAATTGATTTTGTTAGATAATCGAATGATGTTATCGATACAAGTGTGCTGATGCATCCATTGTATCCTAGATGGCTATGTGTTGCCAAGGAGACTTGTTTACTACAGTCATTTGTTATGAGTTTCTGAATTGATTAAAGTTGCAACACTTGCTGCCAAGCTGACAATATCTGACACATGTTTGATTATGTTCTTTCATTAGTAACTAACAAACTAAAGATATTCGGACATATCCCATGGTTTATAAAAGTATTGCTGAAACATCCTGTGTATATATATTACTTACTTTCAAATGGCTTTTAGAGAATCCGCAGGTTCATTGCCGTCCTCACATAAGCCCGCCATCGGTCCCTATCCGGAGCAAGATTAATCCAGTCCCTACCATCATATCCCATTTCCCTCAAATTCATTTTAATATTATCCTCCCATTTATGTTTCAGCCTCCCCAAAGATATTTTTTCTCCCGGCCTCCCAACTAATACTCTATACGCATTTCTGGATTCACCCATAAGTGCTACATGCCCTGCCCTTCTCAAAAGTCTGGATTTAATGTTCCTAATTATATCAAGTGAAGAATATAATGCGTGCAGTTCTGTGTTGTGTAACTTCTTACATTCTCCTGTAACTTCATCCCTCTCAGCCCCAAATATTTTCCTAAGCACCTTATTCTCAAATACCCTTAGTCTCTGTTCCCCTCTCAAAGTGAGAGTCCAAGTTTCACAACCTTACAGAACAACCGGTAATATAACTGTTTTACAAATTCTAACTTTCATTTTTTTTAATAGAAGACTCAATAACAAAAGCTTCTCAACCGAATAATAACAGGCATTTGCCATATTTATTCTGCATTTAATTTCCTCCCGAGTGTCATTTATATTTGTTACTGTTGCTCCAAGATATTTGAATTTTTGCACCTTTTCAAAGGATAAATTTCCAATATTTCCATTTCGTATTAAATTCTGGTCACAAGACAATGATATACTTTGTCTTTTTGGGATTTACTTGCAAACCTATTACATTATTTGCTTCAAGTAAAATTTCCCTGTTTTCCTAATAGTTTGTGGATGTTCTCATAACATAGTGACGTCATCCTCATAAACAAGCAGCTGACGTAAGTCGTTCAATTCCAAACCCTCTCTGTTATCCCGGTAATATAATATATTACATCAAGTAAATAAACCCACGGAAGAACACGAAAAATTATATAAAAAGCAAGAAGTAAAGCGTACGGAAATAGAAACAGAAGAAAGCTCTGCCTATTTCTGCTGCATGAAGCACTCAGACGTAGCCTAGGTAACAGGAACAATGCAATTTGTTATTATTTGATTGACATCTGAATTCCGCTGCACGAAATCTAGCTGGCTGTAGTTCATGTTATCGTATATGCCGTGGGTTCTTTCATTCCCTGATCTGGAGAGATGGACGCGCATGTAAAATCCAGCACTGCACGAAAGAACCATGCCATTATGCACGTGGTAATGACTTCCGGCTGCACGTGTGCCTTATAATTTGGACAGGAAAGAAAAGATGGATAAGGTAATGCCCTGCTAATGGAAGGAGGGAGTGACCCCTTGTAACAAGCCAACGCATTTAATTATATGAACCATCTTGGTAGCTTAGTTGACACAGTACTGACTTCTTGAGATGACTGCGGATCCACGTTCGAATCTGGGCGATGGCGGAGTCCTGTTTTCTGTGGATTAAGCCAAGGTTATTGTGTAAAACCCGAGAGGAAACTAGTCTTAAATTCGAATTCAGTGGTGTTGTAATTCCGCAAGAACAATGTTGTAAATACCTAGGAGTGTATTTAAACTCCAAACTTTCTTGGGGAGAGCATGTTGATAATGTTACGGGTAAAGCATGGAGGGCACTTCACTTTATTATGAGAATCTTGAGAAAGGCTAGCCCCAAATCGAGGGAAATAGCATATCTAACGTTAGTGCGACCGTTAATGGAATACGGAACTACATGTTGGCATTCCTACAGAATATATCAGATAAATTCCTTAGAAAGACGATTTCAAAGAAGTTAGGCCTACTTACATTTTTTTTTTCAAAATTAAAAATGGTGGCGGTTCACTGTGCAGTGATAAAGCGTTTCCCTCATAACTCTTAAACTTGTTAACTTTTTCATGTTCTCTCTTTTTTATTTTATTGCTAAAACTCATGTTTACAATATCATGCTCTTTCAACTACATTCCTTAATAAATAATATATTTTTTAATTTTGTGTTAAAGAAAATAGTGATATTTGACCATTTTTAAATGAATTTATTTTTTATCAGACAATCTATCAAAGGTAGAAAAGTGATCTTGCATCATATTGTAGATATGGCATGCATAAACACACACAAAAAATTTCATCACAGAATTTTGGATAGTTTTTGAGTTATGTGGGAAACACTTCATTACTGCACAGTGAACTGAATTTTGAAAAAAAAAGTAAATATATATATTTTTTCATATAACAGAAGGGCAGTGTTTTAAACACACCAATTTTCATTATTGTGCAGGATACAGTAATGGAGGGAAAAAATGTTGAATATTTCCAAAATTTTACTACTGTAAGTTGTACCTAACCCCTTAAGGGTCATATAAAATGAAATATAGTAGAATTTAAAGAAAGTTACATACCGGTATTTCATTATTTCAAATCAAATACCGCATAGAAGTTGCACGGAAATCATTGAGATTTCTTTAACCAGGACGAATAGAAGGAATAGTGTACGCATTCCTATGTTCTCTCATTGTCGGTGGCGGACCTGAGAACTAGTGGCGCTTCGATCGCTGAAGTCCATCGTTTGTCTGAGGTCAGACACCTCGAAAATACAATTTCTCGTGCGTTTAATGGTGAAAGTTGTTAGAGGTTGTTAGTATGCATTGTTGTTTGGGTTTGTGTAGAAGTCTTCAATTTGTTGTGCTTTGAATTATCCAGTGGCAAAAGAATATTGTGTGGTGGTTTACAAAATAATTGCAAAAATGCCGTATTGTTTTGCTCCGGGTTGTAGATTGGAATACGGTAGAAATAGTGACAAAATACATTATTACGTAACAAGGCAGTTAAGAAGTCTGTAGAAACTTGTATAAAAGAAAAAAATGTTCTTTGTGAAGAAATCCATGGTCAAGGCTGGGAAAGTGCTGTGTCCGAGTTGGTAAATACCACTCCTGCCGTGTTGATTGACAGATTTTTAGTGTATTATGTGGCAGGTTATGTCGTAAATCATTCCTCTAAGTTTACTGTGTGTACCCTCTGTGTCCATTCCCTTCGACAGAAAAGTAATGTGTCTAAACATTGTGCAGCTTTCACCCAAATCAAGGACTACGGATCCGGTAGGAACGTCAGTTTTTTAACCCATCCCTCCCAAGCTGTGTATGACGTACTTCTTCAAACAGAAATGAATATTAAAGAAAAGATTAGCTCAGCGAGTGCGATGTGGGGTGATATCTTCTATGACTGTCTTGACACTATTGACGCTCTTACGATCCAGTCTTCGAGAGCAGGTTGTTGCAGAGAACACATCATGGATATTATTCCTAAATTGGTTTACCACTACTTACAATGCCGATTCTTCTTCAGGACAAAGGAAATCCGAAGAGAATTACAAGCTCGTAAATCCGCCAAGTCATCTCGCAAACTCTCGAAGGTAGCAGGCAACTAATCATTCATATGGTGAGTAATTTAATTAATTTATAAGCACGTAAATATCTTTCAAGTCAGGTTTTATTTAACATTTTGTAGAGTTTTCTGTCCCTGAATCCGCAACTTGTTAAATACTGAACTTATCGCTTTCATAGCGTTTCAGATCCGATTGTATTTTCTGTTACGAACGTTCATAATAGTGTTAACTGTGAGAAGGCTATTAATTATGAATAAGGGACTATGCAGGTATTCCTCAAGTTACGAATAGACGGGTTAAATGGTAGAAATTTGCTTTTAAAAAGGACTACGTTTAGCGTAACAGGAACTGCGAACTTCCTCCAAGTCACGCTCCTAGCGATAGAAGCGCCGCGTTGCGGCGGACCCGTGTAAACTCGCTGAGTGCGTACACTATTCCTTCTATTCGTCCTGCTTTAACTTCTCAGGCAAGTTATTTCTAACGCGATCAGATAGAATCTCTAAATTTATTGATTGGAATGCATATTCCTTTTCTTTTCAAGGGACACCTGCAAACCCACTCTTGCCTCCAATTCACAAAGAATCGTTAATTGACTAGATTTTACATTATATCACTTTGTACTGTCACAACTTGTCTTCCTGATTCATCTTCAACTTCACACATTTGCATAATGTGTTTTGTTTAGCTGTGCATCGGTCGTACAAACTTTTGATACACCCGGTGCTATTGCTATCCCACAATTCGTCTCTCCCCGGACCGAATGTCCATCAGCTCTCTCTTGTTTGCCCCGTGCTGCTGCAAGCGGTCTCCTTGCACCATGCCATGCTGAGCACGCAACGAGGGAGTCCCCCCCCCCCCACTTGTGAATGTCAGTGTTTCCGAAGTATGAAAAATTAATATTATTCAAGTCCCTTCAGCACAACACAAACCAGTTACTAAAATATTTATGGATGATACTGCATAATTGAAGTCCTGTAAAAATCTCAGGAGATGAACCCTCTTTGTATAGTTAGAATGTTGCTGAAGATTGAAGAAACTTGACTGATGGATGAATGAATAGATCAAATAATGAATATGAGTGAATGGAAAATTTAACGACAGACGTATAAACGAAATGAACAGTAAATTGAGTGGGAACATTAAGAATTTGTAAAGTTAATATTAATGCATATAATAAGGAATAAATTATAGAAAAGAGTTATTGAATTAATACAGACATGAAGAAAGAAAAGTGTTAATATTTTTACGAATAGATGAGTTAATAAATAAACGAATAATAAATGAACGTATAAGTATTCTGAAAATTGAACGGATAAATGAACGAATAGGTGAAAGAATATATGAGGAACTTGTTTTCAAAACGACCTTTGTCCATTCCCATAAGTTTGTAGGAAATAACGAAAAACGTTTTTACATTTAAAATTTCTTACTCGCTATACACGAGACAAATGAAACCAAAGATGTTGGGTGCATTTAGAATCAAATGGGAGGGTGAGACTTTTGGATTCCAAACATGTAACTAATATTTTATCGCAATTTTGCTGTGGACAAGAGTCAGTTTGATTCCAATAGTCAGTTTTAACGCAAGTTTTTAGTGGTTTAGAAGGTGTGCTGAAGCAAAATCGTGACAGTTGCATGTAGAGATATATTTGAAGAATGTATGGACACTGATAGTTTATTTTCGTTATCAGGTGGACAAGAGACGTTTTGAAAGTGAGCTCCTCAAATGAAGGAATAAATGAATGAATAAACAGAAAAATAAATGGACGAGTACACAGGCGGGTAAAAGAACGAATAAATTGGAGAATAAAAGAACAAATAAATGGGCGAGGAAATGGACGAATAAATGAACGAATGAATGGACAAATGAACGAATAAATTACAGAATATGAGAACAAAGAATGAGAGAATAAACCAGCCAATAAGCTGGTGAACAAATGAACGAAAAAATGGACCGATAAATGAGGGAATAGATGGGCGGATAAATGAAGGAATAAATTAGGGAATAAATGGGCGGATAAATGAAGGAATAAATTAGGGAACAAACGGGCGAATAAATGAGGGAATAAATGGGCGGATAAATGAGGGATTAAATGGAGGAATAAATGGGCGAATAAAAAAATTGGGAATAAATTAGCGAATAAATGAGGGAATAAATGGACGGATAAATGAGGGAATAAATGGGCGGTTAAATGAAGGAATGAATTAGGGAATAAATGGGCGGATAAACGAGGGAATAAATGGGCGGATAAGTGAGGGAATAAATGGACGGATAAATGAGGGAATAAATTAGGGAATAAATGGGCGGATAAATGAGGGAATAAATGGACGGATAAATGAGGGAATAAATGGGCGGATAAATGAAGGAATAAATTAGGGAATAAATGGACGGATAAATGAGGGAATAAATTAGGGAATAAATGGGCGGATAAATGAGGGAATAAATGAACGGATAAATGAGGGAATAAATGGGCGGTTAAATGAAGGAATAAATTAGGGAATAAATGGGCGGATAAATGAGGGAATAAATGGACGGATAAATGAGGGAATAAATGGGCGGTTAAATGAAGGAATAAATTAGGGAATAAAATGGGCGGATAAATGAGGGAATAAATGGACGGATGAGGGAATAAATGAGCGGATAAATGAAGGAATAAATTAGGGAATAAATGGGCGGATAAATGAAGGAATAAATTAGGGAATAAAATGGGCGGTTAAATGAAGGAATAAATTAGGGAATAAAATGGGCGGATAAATGAGGGAATAAATGGACGGATGAGGGAATAAATGAGCGGATAAATGAAGGAATAAATGGGCGGATAAATGAGGGAATAAATGGACGGATGAGGGAATAAATGAAGGAATAAATGGGCGGATAAGTGAGGGAATAAATGGACGGATGAGGGAATAAATGGGCGGATAAATGAAGGAATAAATTAGGGAATAAACGGGCGAATAAAAATAGGGAATAAATGAGCGAATAAATGAGGGAATAAATGGCGGATAAATTAGGAAATAAATGGACGGATAAATGAGAGTAAATGGACAGATAAATGAGGGAATAAATGAGAGAAAAAACGGGCGGATAAATGCAGTCAGTGTACCAATAAATGAAGGAATAAATAGGCGAATAAATGAAGGAATAAAGGGGGAAATAGAGTAAAGAAAAATTGGGTTAATGAATGGTTTAATAAGTGAACAAATAAATGGGAGGAAGATTAATAAATCCTTTTAAATGCTATCGGATTCCCATATTTTGATAATCGACTTTCAAAGTATAGAAAGAAAATCAAATTGCGATGTTATCAACATTGAAATGGAATAGGTTCGAACCCAACAAACCTGTAATACTTAATTAGGATTCAGGCATGCTTGTCGTAAGCAACAATTTCTGGAGTTTATCTGCTGTTGGGTTTAATATCTGCTAACAGTATTTCAATTTACACGAGGTATTTTATATTATGATTTAACTTAGTCCCTGAACCTGCCAAGATTCGCGTTTGCTTACTGGACTGTCTAAATATTGCCAGCGATAAGCTGAATCCCTATTTCTATCTTTGACATTTCTGCACTGCAGCAAATGTATTATTTCTAGTCCAAGTACGGCAATAAGTCATTACAAAGCAAGTGACAAACTGTGCCTGTAAATGCATATTAAGCTTAACTCCGTCCTTTGTGGGAAATGCAAATGCATTGTCATAGTGTTCATATGCACGGCACTGCACATGCTAAGATCCGTCTCCGAATGCGTTGTAGAAATTAATATCTTGTGCAGACATCTCGCTAGCTGCACATAACAACATATGAGCTGCATGCATCTCGTCTCCACGCTAAGTCGTCCGATTACAAGTTGTTATTGTTGTTATCCTTGAAGATAATCCATCCGTTCATCTTGCAGCCACAGGAAGTAAATTTAATTAGCTTCTACGTGATGTGCAATGCAGACGTTGGCAGTCGGGTTGAATAAAATTGGAATGCTGCACTCTACACTTGTTTAAAAGCATTTTAACGTTTCCGCGCTTTCACAGCCAATGCAGCAAAAAGCTTTCGTGTGATGACTTCGTGTTAGAGAACGACTTAGCAAAACGATAAACACAAAACATATAAATATACGAGGAAGCTTAGAGAGAATCACCAAAAACGAAGGCAATACATGTACCATTCCAGGACTTAAGTTTCAGTCAAGTGGTTTTGTTTAACAAGTGTGGTAAAGACGGTTCTTTGCCTGGTTTAGTTCTTACTGTATTAGTCACTATATCCGAGGATCGTGGATTGAAACTCGACTTAGAGACGTGGATTTTAAATTATTTGGTACGAACTGCTTCAGAAAGAAAGGCAAGAGTTGCTGTCTCAAATGGATCCTGAATTATAAATATCCGGGTAAAATTGTATCCACTCGCTCGTACAACTTTCCTGTTTCGAGAACAGAACTGTCTCACCAGTTCAATATGGCTTAACTTAATCCAGTTTTTTTCTTTTCTAGGCTGGCTCAATCTAGACAAATACAATATAATATAGATAAATACGAGTACAAAATAATATTTGTTACTCAGTCAAATGACAAATCAATGTAAAATAATGACTTATATTATATGATCATTAAGTTTTAAACACATAAATTACATATTGCAAACGTTTTCGCCCATTCAGGCATCTTCAGGCACAATTATAAAATATCTCAATGTCAAACTGTGTAGTCATTACATTGGTGGTAGATAAACTGTTCAAAATTAATGATGTACAATATCTCCATAATTAAAATGTAATGTTACAGGTCATCAAATTAAAGTAATATTAAAATTAGAAACAACGTAGTGTTATGATATAAACTTCATAATATTCTGTGGAACTCTTGGTCAGTAGAGTCCAATGATTGATGGGTTATATCTTAAATATATAAATATGAAATAGAAGTGGCAAATTATCAAATTTAAAAGTACGATTGGAATGGATAATGAAAGTAGTCACGTCGTTTGAACGTGGCAACTGTATAGGTCACTATGAAACATCCTATGTTTGAAGTAGTTATCTGTAATGAAATAATAAATCAAAATTTTGAAGAATTTGAAAATTATTTAAAATGTTAATTTATAGACGTACTTACGAAGATGTGAGACGACCTGCTGCTATCGGACTCAATCTAAAGTGGCAGGGCCTAATCTAGCCTTACCCAAGCTAATATAAGCTAAATCTAATCTAATCTGTCAATTACATATCAATCTGGACTATTCTTACTTACTTACAAATGGCTTTTAAGGATCCCGCAGGTTCATTGCCGCCCTCACATAAGCCCGCCATTGGTCCCTATCCTGAGCAAGATTAATCCAGTCTCTATCATCATATCCCGCCTCCCTCAAATCTGTTTTAATATTATCTTCCCATCTCGGCCTCCCCAAAGGTCATATAAACAAGAGACCTTGGAAGGACGCGAACTCGTGTACCTTTTAACCCGAGTTAACTCGTCTAAGTCCCATTTTCGCTTCTAAGGATTATATCACAGTCTACTATATACAGTCACGAAGCTTGAGTTTTGAGGCTGCTAGAAACAATAGACTGTGACGGTAGTATTTTGCATTGCCTGTAATGAGGCGATATTAGCGATCCTAGTGGTGAGCAACTATCTAATGTTTGCATATTTACTACGTCTTGAGCTTCGCGACTGTATATACTAGACTGTGATTATATCCCGAATAGTCCACACCTGTAGAGTATCGGTCAGCGCGTCTGACCGCGAAACCAGGTGGCCCGGGTTCGAATCCCGGTTGGGGCAAGTTACGTGGATGAGATTTTTTCCGGGGTTTTCCCTCAACCCAATACGAGCAAATGCTGGGTAACTTTCGGTGCTGGACCCCGGACTCATTTCACCGGCATTACCACCTTCATATCATTCAGACGCTAAATAACCTAGATGTTGATACAGCGTCGTAAAATAACCCAATTAAAAATATCCCGAATATATACGTTTCCATTCTTTCATTAACCTTTTCCTCACAAGAAGGCCACAGAAGTTAGTGATATTGCTATATCTGGTGGTGTTTTTTGTACTTCTTCCTTGCGAGTGGAATTCTATGCTCATATAGCATTCACACACAGTAGTGAGTAGATGCTAGTTAGTTTTGGCGGTTTCTGTTTGTGTTTAGTGTTTTTTTGTGCTGTTTTGTGTAAAGATGGATCAAGTTAGTGATTCCGAAACTTTTGATCAGGAATATATTCCTGTAGAAGATTAGGAAATGAAACATCGGTATCAGAAGACGAAGTTATAGACCAACAAACAAATTCAGATCAGTTGATATCGAGTCTTTTCGACAGTGGTTTGAATAGAAGACATCTGGCACCATTTCTTCTGCACCTCCGAGGTCCCCATTCCCTGAAATTTTAACATTGTTTCTGATAACGATAATTCTAAATTTTTAAAATTATTCTTTAATAATGACCTCATAAACATTATATTCGAAGAGACGATTCGGCATGCTAATAAGTGTTCACAGAATGCTGAAAATAATTCGTGGCGGCCTACTACAGACTCTGAAATACGTGTACTTTTGGGCATATTGAACATTATTCACAAACCTGAAGAACAGATGTACTGGTACAAATATTCAATGACTGCTACACCATTCTTCCCAAAACGCTCTCATATAGGAGAGCAGATACTACTGTCTGGAATGCAATGTGCCACTGTGCGTAATACCCTGCTTTCGAGTCTATCACACGACAAGCAACATTTAACGCCTTGATAACAGCACTGGTATTGTACCTCATAAATTAATCCATAAAGAAACATAAGTTGGTAAATAGTTCAGGAGAAAATCAAAGTGGGACAACTACCAGAGCTGGAATCAAGGTGTACGAGATAACTTGGGATAATAATTCAGGTATGAATATGTCTATTTCATAGTGATTTTTTAGGTATGTAAGAAAATTATACTTTTTTTTTTTTTTTTTTTTTGAAAGATGGGACATGACAGGAGCGTTGCGATCGAAAAAACAACTGAATGTCACATAGCGTGATAGGCCTGTTGCTATGGTAACAACGGTTGAGTTGCCAAACTTACCGTTCCCACGTGGCGAGTGCTTAATAGCTCTCTTGGCGACATTTACTGTGCATACAATGTTAGCATTGGTACGTTTCGTCTTTGATTCTCTGTCGATTTTTGTATTGTTTTCTTACCTTTGCGTCAATTGTCAATGAATGATTTAACGTCAGCCATCGTAACGTCAATTGATACCTTCCATCAGCTGGCAGCGTGGTAGTCCATATTGGCAACATAGCACTGTAGTTCCAAGTTCGGCCGCTAAACTGTCATGTCCCATCTTTCAAAAAAACAAGTATAGTGATGTACAGTGATTCTGCAATATTAAATGACCTCTATACGAAAATAAAAAAAATATGATACTTTTTTTTTCACAAAATTGGTAAAATATATAGTAAGGGAAGAGGTTAACTTACACTTCCTTCTTTCTCTCATTAATTCTGTCATTCACGTACTAAACTGAAATATTGACCGCTGTGTTCATCTACACTAAGCAAGCATCTTGCGACATGCTGTCCTTAAATAAACCTTCAGGGAGACTTCACTATTACCTCGTTTAATACACCCGCTGTTTTGACACGCAATGGCTTCCAGGTTCCCCAGTATGTAATCTGTAAGGCTTCTACTGGCTTGCTTCCTGTGATTAAAGGCGTCTTGGGGAGTTCTGTATATCTTAACAGTAGAGCCTGTACCCTGTATTTTCTATAGTATTCTCAGACCTCGAGTGACATTTATTAGGACTATTTCGTGAATAAAATAAAAATGTAAATAATACATGTATGACTTGAGGCTTTCCCGGCGTTTGATGTAGAACATAAAAAAAAAAAACAAAAAATGTTAACTTTTCGTTCCAAAAAGAAATTTTATAGTGTTACATTTGTTGGGATCAAATTTCTGCACATTTAAAGAACAAAACTAAAATTCTTTCAATAATTTATTATCATACTACACTGCTCTCTTAAATTGATAGAGCATATTGGGAATTAAATCAATGGCTTTACCAAAACGCACTATGAAATGCTTCATATAAAAAAAAATTATCACGAAAATGAAGCAAAAACGAGCAAAATTGTATTAAACTTTTTAGTTTGAAATATCTCAAAGAATAACTCCCTTGAAATTAATGACATTATTTACGGTTTTTATGTATATCTTGGTTGTGACATAATTTATAATATAGTAAAGATGAAAAAAAAAATCAAGTTCAATTCATACATTTTAAGTTGTTTGTGGGAGTATAAGTGGGGATTAACGAAAGATAACTGGAAAAATATTGTATTGGTAATAATTAATTCCTCTGAAGAATTCTTTTTAAATAAATATTATTTTCCTTGCAAATCTAAACTATATAAGACAAAAAATCATAAAGAAATTCGCCACATTTTAAATTTGTAGTGGATAACCATAATATGCAGTTGATTTAAAAAGAAAAACAACTTTTTTACTATAAATTACTATACACTACTTCGTGTACATAATGTTTGCATAAATGGATTCATAGGCAGTTCATATGAACAGATTCGCTCAGTATGTATGTATGTATGTATGTATGTATGTATGTATGTATGTATGTATGTATGTATGTATGTATGTATGTATGTATGTATGTATGTATTTATTCACACTGCAGTGGGTATATACCCGGTGGCAGTGGTAACTAATTACACTCAATAATGACAATAATAAACTTATTAATTAAAAATACAATTAATAATAATACTAATAATTAATACTAACAATAATTAATAATAATAATAATAACAACAACAACAGGGAATATATTAAATTAAATGAAACGATCACTTAAAACAACATTTGAAATATTCTAATTTGTATCTTAAAACTAAGATCGAACTAAAACCCACGAGTATGATATGTTCATATCTGCACAAGTACCTTTCAACATTACACTCATTTCGCTGTCAACTCACTCACTGCACTGTAATTAAGACACATTTCACTGATTCTATCCTGATTTCACTAACACTTCAAAAACATTTCACTGTTCAAATACTATGCACTGCCACTATAAACTATAAAGCTTCACTGACAGGAACACGTTTCACTTACACAGCACACTTCACTGACACGACATACTTCTTCACTGATACAACACACTTCACTGACACAACATAATTCTTCACTGATAGAACACTTCAATAACAACATATCATTTACACCCTTTAAATACTGTGTATAATTACCGTCTATTAGTAAAGTCCTTAAGCCTATTTTTAAATGTATTTTTGGTTCTTGGTAAAAATGCATTTAAAAATAGTTTAGGAAGAAAAAATCTCTCTGAACACAGACGAGATGTCCAAAATAATAATTCTTTTGGTGTAAAGGATGCTAGAATTTTTTCTTTTTTGATGAAAATCTCAAAGTGTATTCTGGTAACCTCAAAATAACATTCCTTTATGTTTTATGTAGATAATTATAAAGGAAAAAGAAGAATATCGTCGTTAGAATAAAGTTTGGGCATTTGGACTTGTGTTAAACAAGTGAGAGTCCGTGGAATATTGTCAATAAAACGCTCCAAACGTTCCTGGAATGTGACGCGTAATGAAGAACGATCGTAATGCCCGGCAGAGCGAGAAAAAGACTGATCAATCATCTGGCACGTGTCAACATTCCGGGAACAAATGACGACCGATTACAAGAAACCGTGTCGCCATGGCAACCGATCGCAGCAACATTCGTCCTCTGGAAATGAGTTCAGCCTGTTCTTGAAGCCCAACCTACAGACTGTTACACATTTCGTGATACGGTTTGAAGATAAAAACTTCACAATCAGGTATCAATTAGTGTTTTCATGTTTATCATTAGGTCCGAGGTTGTCGGGTTCAAATCTGGGAGGGGGTTAGAGAGCTTCATACGCCTTCCCTCATTCTCAATCTAATTTCTGAACTTCAATTTTCATTCCCCCATTCTCAGTTTTGAACATTAATTTTCATTCGCACATTTCATTCTCATTTCTTAACCTTAACTTTCATTCTCGTCCTCATTTTTATTCATACACTTCCCTTTCAATCCCTTATTCTAATTATCATTCCTTCAGTCTCATTTCAAGTCCCTCACTTTCGTTTAATGCATTCGTTTATCATTCATTCATGGATTCATTCATTCATTCATTCATTCTTTCATTCATTCATGCATTAATTAATTAATTCATGCATTCGTTCATTATTCATTCACTCATTCATTCCAGCATTCGTTCATTCATTCGTAGATTCATTCATTCATGGATTCATTCATTCATTCTTTCATTCATTCATGCATTAATTAATTAATTCATGCATTCGTTCATTATTCATTCATGCACTCGTTCATTAATTCATTCATGCACTCGTTCATTACTCATTCTTGCATTCGTTCATTATTAATTCATGCACTCGTTCATTAATTCATTCATGCACTCGTTCATTAATTCTTTCATGCACTCGTTCATTAATTCATTCATGCACTCGTTCATTAATTCATTCATGCACTCGTTCATTAATTCTTTCATGCACTCGTTCATTAATTCATTCATGCACTCGTTCATTAATTCATTCATGCACTCGTTCATTAATTCATTCATGCACTAGTTCATTAATTCATTCATGCACTCGTTCATTACTCATTCTTGCATTCGTTCATTATTAATTCATGCACTCGTTCATTAATTCATTCATGCACTCGTTCATTAATTCTTTCATGCACTCGTTCATTAATTCATTCATGCACTCGTTCATTAATTCATTCATGCACTCGTTCATTAATTCTTTCATGCACTCGTTCATTAATTCATTCATGCACTCGTTCATTAATTCATTCATGCACTCGTTCATTAATTCATTCATGCACTCGTTCATTAATTCATTCATACATTCATTCATGAATTCGTTCATATTCATTTATGCATTCGTTCATAATTCATGTATTCATTCATTCATTCGTTTTTTCGTTCGTCCGTCCGTCTTCCTTTCGTCCGTTTATCCACCCACCCACCCATCCATCCATCCATCCATCCATCCATCCATCCTTACAGTGCAAATAATATGGGAACTTGTAGGATTCTGTTAAAGAGCATATATACGCGACATGCGAATAATTTTAACATTTAATAAGTTATATCTTCTAAAATAGATAGACTCTATAATGCTTTAGGTTTGTAAGCTGTTATCATTATCAAGTGCAAGATATAGAGTAAAATGCCTTATGGCGTCCATATTTGCCTGACTTTCCCTATTTCTACATACAAAATAAAAAATATGCATAAATTGGGGAAAAACATTTCAAATAATATCATTCTCTCCTCTTTAAACTAGTCCTTGATTCGTCATTGTTTCATGGTGATTATTGTGACAAGCATTTTTTAGATAATCTTTTGTATTCTAATGATGACGATGATGATGATAGCGATGGGTATGTAGCAGTAAAGTCACTAACAGAGAAATACTTCCGCAAAATGTCCCACCAGCGTGTAGCGTGGAGTCCATTGTAGAGCAGTGTTCACGATATGCAGGGCGCAGTATTGATATTTGCCGCTCACAATGGCTCAGGGGAGAGCGCGGTGCGCGATGAGTCAAACCCCGTCGCGTGACTACAGACTGGCATGGCTCCAGAGATTGTGCGAGATCTCTCCAACAGGTGCGACCGCTACATTCCACAGAACTCCTAGGTATTGCATTCTCTTCAATTACATATATTAACGGGTACTTAGTTTGCAGTTTATTACATACAGCAGATGTCTCAGCAAAGAGCAATGATAAATTGCTCATTCTATGATGATGATGATGGTGATGATTGTGGTGATATATTTACGTTACTAATTCCGGAGTACCCCAAAGTTCAAATCTTTGCCCACTACTATTCTTTATTTATATTAATGATTTATCTAAAGTGCCAAATTGAATATTCAAAACGTTTATTTTATGCTGATGATCTAAATTCATAGAAAATGTTTCTGATTTAGAATGTCTTGAAATTGATATTAACAACTTTTAAACAATGGATTGAATTTCAATATATGATATGATATATGATATGATATGATATGATACAGTATAATATGATATATGATATGATATATATTTGTCATTAAGACTTTCTTCCGGTGAGATGGGACTTCACATTTTTTCAATATTAAAAATCGCACTCTCAGTAAAATAGTAACTCGAAAACTGTGATTTGTAAAAATAGAAAATGTTTCTGATTTAGAATATCTTAAAGTTTATATTAACAACTTTTAGCGTGGATTTTAAACAATGGATTGAATTTCAATACTAAAAGTCGCACTCTCAGTAAAATAGTGTTGTAACTCGAAAATTGTGATTTGTAAAAATAGAAAATGTTTCTGATTTAGAATATCTTGAAATTTATATTAACTTTTAACGATGGATTTTAAATAATGGATTGAATTTCAATACTAAAAATCGGACTCTCAGTAAAATACTGTCGTAACTCCAAAATTGTGATTTGTAAAAATAGAAAATGTTTCTGATTTAGAATATCTTGAAATTTATATTAACTTTTATCGATGGATTTTAAACAATGGATTGAATTTCAATACTAAAAATCGCACTCTCAGTAAAATACTGTCGTAACTCCAAAATTGTGATTTGTAAAAATAGAAAATGTTTCTGATTTAGAATATCTTGAAATTTATATTAACAACTTTTAGCGTGGATTTTAAACAATGGATTGGGTTTCAATACTAAAAATCGCACCCTCAGTAAAATAGTGTCGTAACTCGAAAATTGTGATTTGTAAAAATATGAAATGTTTCTGACTTAGAATATCTTGAAATTTATATTCACAACTTTTATCGATGTATTTTAAACAATGGATTGAATTTTAATACTAAAAATCGCACTCTCAGTAAAATAGTGTCGTAACTCGAAAATTGTTTTTTTGTAAAAATAGAAAATGTTTCTGATTTAGAATATCTTGAAATTTATATTCACAACTTTTATCGTGGATTTTAAACAATGGATTGAATTTCAATACTAAAAATCGCACTCTCAGTAAAATACTGTCGTAACTCCAAAATTGTGATTTGAAAAATAGAAAATGTTTCTGATTTAGAATATCTTGAAATTTATATTAACAACTTTTAGCGTGGATTTTAAACAATGGATTGGGTTTCAATACTAAAAATCGCACCCTCAGTAAAATAGTGTCGTAACTCGAAAATTGTGATTTGTAAAAATATGAAATGTTTCTGACTTAGAATATCTTGAAATTTATATTCACAACTTTTATCGATGTATTTTAAACAATGGATTGAATTTTAATACTAAAAATCGCACTCTCAGTAAAATAGTGTCGTAACTCGAAAATTGTTTTTTTGTAAAAATAGAAAATGTTTCTGATTTAGAATATCTTGAAATTTATATTCACAACTTTTATCGTGGATTTTAAACAATGGATTGAATTTCAATACTAAAAATCGCACTCTCAGTAAAATAGTGTCTTAACTCGAAAATTGTGATTTGAAAAAATAGAAAATGTTTCCGATTTAGAATATCTTGAAATTTATATTCACAACTTTTATCGTGGATTTTAAACAATGGATTGAATTTCAATACTAAAAATCGCACTCTCAGCAAAATAGTGTCATAACTCGAAAATTGTGATTTGTAAAAATTTACTGTTTTCTAGTAAAATACTGTCGTAAAAATATTTTAAGAAACATACGAACTAAGAAGAGAAACTGATAAGGCGAAGGAAGACTAGATCAAAGAGAAATGTAAAGAAATAGAGGATCTAGAGAGAAAAGAAAGATATACCGGTAATTTAATGTACCGCGAAGTAAAATGTTTGCACTTCAAAAATAAGAAAAGCAAATCCATGTGGTTGATAGAGGACGAAAGCGGAAATAAAATAACAGACAAACCAGGAATACTGAACAGATGGACGAAATATGTGGAAGAGTTACTGTATATGAGGCAAGGAATCGTCCAGTTGACGTAGCTATAGAAGACGAAGCAACCGTATCACAATACGAAAAAAGATTTTCTATTTTAAGGGAATTAGTTGAACTAGCGCTTAGAAAATGAAGAATGGAAAAGCAACAGGAGCTGATGGAATCCCCATTGAATTAGTGAAATGCATGGGTGAAGACAAGAAGCAAATTCTATCATTATGCAACGAAATATATGAGAAAGGCGATGGCCAGAAGATTTTACGGAGACAATGTTGCTTCCAATACCGAAGAAAATAATGCCAAGAAATGTAACGAGTTCAGGACTATCAGCCTGATATCACACTCGGCGAAGATTCTTCTGCGAATACTGAATCGACGTTTATATTCTAAGATGGAAGCACAGTTGAAACAAGAGCAGTTTGGCTTCAGGAAGGGAAAAGAACAATCGACGAAAGATACCTGTAGAAGAATAAAGAAGTGTATATAATATTTGTGGACCTAGAAAAGGCGTTTGACAGAGTAGATTATAATACACTGATGGGGATCCTAAAGAAAAGTGGCGTGGATTGGAAAGAGAAAACCTTTATATGAAACGAGTGAAAGTCAAGATAGGAGAAGAAACGTCAAAAGGAAGTGAAATAGGAAGAGGAGTACCACAAGAATGCCCTTTATCACCTACCCTGTTCAACATCTACTTGCAGGAGTTAGTGAAGAACTGTTTTCAGAACATAGGAGGAGTGATAGTAGGAGGAAGAAGAATAAAGTGTGTAAGATTTGCTGATATGGCGTTGTTACCAGAAGAGGAGATGATACTAAGGGATATGCTACTGAAGCTAAATGACAGCTGTGAGCAGTATGGGATGAAGATAAATGCAAATAAGACGAAGACAATGGCCACAGGAAGAAAAGTAAAGAAGGTAAATTTGCGAATTCTAAATGAGGCAGTAGAGCAAGTGGACAGCTTCAAATACTTGGGGTGTACTATAAGCAGTAACATGAGATGCTGCCAGGAAGTCAAAAGGAGGATAGCAATGGCAAAGGAAGCTTTTAATAGACAAAAGATCATCTTCTGCGGACCTATGGAGAAAGAACTAAGGAAGATACTAGTGAAGTGCTTTGTGTGGAGTGTGAAATTGTATGTGGGCAGAAACACGGACATTACGACGAAGTGAAGAGAACCGAAACGAAGAATTTGAAATGTGGATATGGAGAAGAATGGAGCGTGAGAAGTGGACAGACAGACTAAAGACGAAGCTGAGTTGGAAAGAATGGGTGAAGAAAGAATGATGCTGAAACTAATCAGGAAGAGAAAAAAGGAATTGATTGGATCACTGGTTGAGAAGAAACTGCCTACTGAAGGATGCACTGGAAGGAATGGTGAACGGGAGAAGAGATCGGGGCGGAAGAAGATATCAGATGATAGACGGCATTAAGATATGTGGATCATATGAGAAAACAAATAGGAAGGCAGAAAATAGGAAAGATCGGAGAAAGCTGAGTTTGCAGTGAAAGACTTGCCCTTGGGCAAAACACTAAATGAAATCAATGAATAATAATAATATTTAAGCGTCACATTTTCATACTATGCTATCCACACCTGTGGAGTAACGGTTAGCGTGTCTGGCCGCGAAACCAGGTGGCCCGGCAAGTTACCTGGTTGAGTTTTTTTTCCGGGGTTTTCCCTCAACCCAATTTGAGAAAATGCTGGGTAACTTTCGGTGTTGGACCCCGGATTAATTTCACCAGCATTATCACCTTCATCTCATTCAGACGCTAAATAACCTGAGATGTTGATATTAGAAAAATTTTGATACTATGCTTGGCGGCGTTAGTCTCCGTAGAGTATAATGAATCTCAGAAGAAACATCTCCCTTGTTCCATTATCAGAAAACAACATTGGGTATGACAGAATTGCGTAATGACATGAGAAAAAGCCGTACAAAAGTAAATCGTACAAGTACTCGGAGCTTTCAGCTTGATGTGATCTACATAGGAGTGCCTTTGCCTGTCCTCTCCACCTTGATTCAGCCATTAAAGTGAATTAGAATGGCGATGGATCTCGCGTGTTCTGAGCACGGACCCGGCCTGCTGCATTATGCATCTGCTGAATGTTAGCGCGATTGCCCAGATAATTGGTTTAGCTCACATGTCTAAGGGAAGGAGCGGACAGCAGAGAAACCTCTTTCATTCCTCCCTTTTTTGTTTAGTATTTACCAACCCCAAGAGGCGGGAGATAGAGTTAGCTGACAAGTGTTTTGTGACCTTCTCAAACTTCTGCTTGGGGCTTAAAGAATATGTACACTTAGCGCCAAAAAGAATGGGCCGGCCGACAATTTCTAAGTTCCAGAGACATACATTGCGCATGCTCGTCTCGTCAACGCCGTTGTTCACTAGGTAACACATAATTAAACCATTTAAATCTGCTGTATTTTGTTTAAGAGGCTAAAATCTATACTAATAATAAATCTGTAGCCAAAATTTTTCTGGTAATTTTCGATTTTCCAAAAATAATTGGTGTTAACATGTATAATTAACCATCATGAAACCGAAAATCGCTTTTTTGAAATTTTTGTTTGTATGTCTGTCTGTCTATCTGTATGTTTGTTACCTTTTTACGCGATAATGGCTGAACCGATTTCGATGAAAATTGGAATATAAATTAAGTTCGTTGTAACTTAGATTATAGGCTATATGTCATCCAAAATACGTTATTTAAAAGGGGGGCTATAATGGGGCCTGAATTAAATAAATCGAAATATCTCGCTTATTATTGATTTTTGTGAAATATGTTACATAACAAAAGTTTCTTTAAAAATGATTTCTGATAAGTTTTATTCCCTGAAAAATTTTGATAGGACTGATATTTAATGAGATAAATGAGTTTTAAAATTAAAATAACTGCCATCTAAGGCGGTGTATTGAAATAAAAAACAAATGACTTCGTCTATAAGGGGCCTTGGACACAACAATCGAAAGCTATGAAACATAGCCTACAATGTTTCTGTGTTTGTATGAAGTAGGCCTAATATCGGAAGCTAAATTAACAGATTTGTATAATTAATTATTATTTCATCATTGGAAAGTGTAGTTTCTCTGGATGGACATAATGCTATAATGTTATTACAGTAACTTGTGAATGAATTCAGGACAGGTAAGATTAAAATAGCTTCTTATGCACAGAAAACTTGATAGGTTATTCTGTATATTCATTTCCTGTATTTCTTAAAATAATGTTTATGAACATATTCATTTTTATCTCAGAGAATTAACGAACAACGAGAGTGTATTGATTTAGTATGCAGTAATAGTACGTTAGCTTAGCAATCCATTATTGTATAATTGAAATTTTAACTATGCTCAATTGAATCGTGTTAAAATACATAAAATATATATGCAATAAATGCAATGCAAAAAATTGGGTAATGAGCCAAGCAGATTATGTTGCGCTGTTGTAAAAGTTGTTCCTCCTGAGATTCAAGAGCTCCCACAACAAATTAAAAACTTTCTAATTCGAGTACATTCGTTATCAACACACTTCTTACATAATATAATATAAACATAATAAATCTGTACCCAAAATTTTTCTGTTAATTTTCGCTCTTCCAAAAATAATTGGTAATAACAATTAAGAAACATGTTAAAGGAATTGTCATTGCACCAAATGAGTGGTCTCTGGATCAAAATGATCGCATTTGAATATTTTAAATAGAATTTAAATTAAGTAACATATTAAACGATTTATCCTTCTATCAAACACGAAAGTTCCCTGGATCAAATGTCCTATTTTAGTTATGTAATTACTTTATATTTATTTCTAACGTGTGCAGCGGAGCGCACGGGTACGGATAGTATGTAATAAAAGCGAATGGCGGGTTGATTCTAGATACATCAGGGCCCTTCAAGAGTGAAATAATAATAAAATTGATAAATACAAAATCGACCGGAGCGAATATGAACAGGAAAACCATGTATTATGCCGAACCGATATAAACCGCTGCAGTAGCGTAAGTTGTTACGGCATTAGTATATTGAACAAGTTAGTAGTAGCTCAAGGTTTGAATCTCCCCCAATCTTCTTTTTTCTTGTTTTTTTTTTTTTGTTACAAATTTACCATCATATATGTCTCGCAAAGCTACAATTTTGTGCGATATATCTTAGAATATGCTCAAACTCTAATACATAATAAACCTCCCTCTCTCTTTCAAGCAATACTGCTATCTGTTAATACAACGTTCTATCTCGTCATTACGCTTGAAGATGGCACAGAGACAATTACTCATTGCCCTGGTTCGCATAGGTTATTCTGCGTATGCTACTCTCCGACAGGACTTCGATTGGAGAAATGTCATTTTCTCCGACCAGGTAATTGTCTCCAGTAACATTCTGTGTATGCTACTCTCCGACGGGACTTTAATTGGAGAAATGTCATTTTCTCCGACGAGGTAATTGTCTCCAATAGCAATGATAGAACTGCCCTAGTTTATTGTATGAATGACCACCGATACGCTTCGCGTGAGGGTCGCGTGTTGGGTGTGGATGTCATACGATGGGCCAGGACTTCTGGAACGTATCCACAGTCTGTTTACGGCAGAAGTCTACGAACACATTTTGGCAAATGTAATGATCCCTTCCGCCCGAAAACGATATCCAGAGGGAACACTTTTCTTCCAGCAGGATAATCATCCGATACACACCACCAACCGGATTCAAAGATGGTTTACGTGGAGGCGTGATGTCGACGCAGTCGACTGGCTTCCAAATTCACCAGATATGAATCCGTTTCAAAATTTGTGGGCTGCAGTCAAAAGGATCCTACGCTCTAATTGGGCAGAACAACCACCAGTTCGGACACCTGAGGAATTGTGGGACAGAGTTCTAGATGCAAGGGAGAAGATGGCCAAGAATTTAGACCTGTTCCATAATCTTGTGGACTCCATGCCGTGCAGAATGAGGGCAGATGTTGACGCAGGTGGTTTGTGGACGAGATGCTAGTCCCCACCACAGCCTTCTTTCGTTAATATATTAAACAATTGTTTGTTTTTGTTAATTTAATTATTTATTTGTGTTTGATATGCGTCCGTTTTTTTTAGGATGTGAAACAAGTATTTTTGTTTACACAGGCCAGGTCTCACCTATTAATAGCCCACAGGTGATGGGCAATAATATTTTTACAAGGCAGGTGTAACGAAGTTTGTTAACAAATGCCATTTCACATTTTAACTAATAAATTAAGTAAAAGTTAAAATAAAAAAAAATAATTTTACCGTACCAGGAGGCGAACTCACAACCTCTGCAATGGATGTCAGACTTCTTACCACTGGGCCACACACTGCTCGTAAGATTTATTACATTATAGACGGACGACTTTCAATGAAGAGACGCCACAGCAATGCCTTGCAGTGGGTTACGTTTACACGAGTGAACCGCGCGATAGAACTTCACATTTCTATCGACCAAGAGTCGGCCCATTCTTTTTGCCGCTAAGTGTACATCCACAAAACGCAAAAAATGATGAAAAATTAGAATTTTCAAAATACAACTATTTTAATAGAGAATTTTCTCCTCTTTAATTTGATATAATAATTTTCGATTTATGCCTTATGGTTTTCCAGATAAGTCCCATTTTCCAAAATTCTGCGTCATCAGGCACGGTCACTTCTACGAAGATCACTCCAAAAGCAACGCACAACATTTTTTAAAATTTATTTTTTATTCTAAATCTTCACAATTTATGGAGATCATTTGAAAGGTGCGGGGATTATGTGGAAAAGTGACGTATTGTTTCTGAAGGATGTATCTACATTCTATGAAAATAGCAAAGCTGTAGCATAAAAATGTAATTTTTAAATAAATATTGTGGATTACTTTTGGAGTGATCCTCGTAGCAGTCAATCCCCTCGTCCAGCATTGCTTGTAAAATAAACTTCTTTCTAGTCCCGAAATAGATGCACAGATATCAGAGCATGATCATTAGATTGAAAACACGTTTATACATAATGAAGTAATTTATAATCTTTTACTGTTAGTCATAAAACTGTAAATTTGTGTGTCAGTGATGTTGTACGTCATTTTAATAAGAGTCCAAAAGTAGAAATTAAAATTCTGAGGAGGATGGGCATAAACCCTGGGACAAGCACCATCGCAGGATTTGTTGCATCAATGGAAAATAAGGACAAAAATGCCAAAAAAAAAAAAAATTCAACACTTAAAGATAAAACAAGGAGGAGGTATTTGAGAGTCAGAAAGAAGCTGAAAATGGACCGACATGAAGCTGCTTAAGGGGTGACATATGATGATGGAGTCTTCTAGGCTCTGAAAGTTTGTGGTTCATTTCCTGAAAATAGTAATTTTAGAATATTTAATTCTTTCAAACATGATATATCAGCCAAATATGGTGATACCAAGAAGATATTGGTGTCATTTTGAAACTTGAAATGTTCCCTAGTACCTGACAATGAGCAAACTAACATTAATATAGTTAATAATTATTATTATGTATGGATTTTTTTACATGATTTATGTAACACAAAATATTAGTATAAGTTACATATATGGTAATATTTAATTAATGTAAATGAAAATAAAAAATAGCTCTATGTCAGGCACTAAACAATAGTTTTAGCTATAAAAAAGTGAAGAAACTGTGGCTCTATCTTAAAAACTGCATGAGCTATCATGTTTCAAGTTGCATGTAAAAATTATGAACAAAATAATTTTTATAAACAATTAGACATAATTTCAAGGGATCTGTTCACTTCATTCTCTTTCTGGTACTATTCTCAACTGTATAAAAATTTTACAGAGCAAAATTATGCAAAACAAAATTTTTTGTATGTAAAGGTGTACATATATCTTAAGGCTTCTTACACTACATGCATACTAAAGTTCAAATAGTTATCGGAAGCCCTTTGTACCGTTATAGCATTAGCCATTATCAGAAATTGAATTCAGACAGTAGTACCAGTACGTAATTGAAGTACCAAATATTAGTAGAGGAGTAGTAATAGTAGAAATAATAAAAATAATAGTAGATAATAGTAGAGTAGAATTAGTGGCAGTAGTAACATTAGCAGCAGCAGTGGTAATAGTAGATTCCCTTTAAGGGGATCAAACCCGGAACACGTCTTCCACATAGACTCGCTTTGGGTGACCAAAATGTAAGACTGAAGCAAGTGTAAGGCATAGTTCTAATTACGGTCCAAGATTATATAATGATTTTATGATGAGGAATCCTAAACTAAAATTATTAAACAATACATTATTCAAAAAACAAGTGCCTGAACTGTTTTTAAAATTATAATCATGTAAATTCTTATTCTTTATTTATTTTTTTCTGTCATTTTAACAATGGTGTAGTCTCAACTTAGTATGTTTATGTATTGGTTATGGTACCGTTTGTTTGTTTGTTTCCTTATTCTTTTTAAACTTTATGTGTTAATTTTATTTAACAGTTTAATCGCAGTTGTGATTATTATTATTATTATTATTATTATTATTATTATTATTATTATTATTATTATTATTATTTATTATTATTATTTTCTTCTATCAAGTTTTCATTCTTGGTCACACCCGAAAACAAGCATCTTGCTTTTTCGGGTGTGACCCAGTTACCTTGTATTTATACAATAAATTGTAATATGTAGGCCATTTTACTATGAGATTGGTAATCAATTTCGAATTTTGAAGAATATTCATATACGAGTATTACAATAGTATTGTAAAATCTTTGTTATTGTATGTAATTTTTGCTTGCAATAAAATCTAAGAAATGTCATTAATTTCAATGCGTTATTCTCTGAGATATTTTAAAGAAAAAAGTTTAATTCAATTCTGTTCGTTTTTGCTTCCTTTTCGAGATAAAAAATGTATTTTATATGAAACAATTCATAGCGTGTGTTGAGAAAGCCATTGACTGAATTCCTAATAAGCTCACTCAATTTAAGAGAGCAGTGTATTAAGATAATAAATTATTGAATTTTAGTTTCGTCCTTTAAGTGTGCAAAAATTTGATCCGAATAAATTTAACTTTTTGTTTTGCAAAGAAATTTTACAATGTTACATTTGTTCGGATAAAATTTTTTAGTCATTTAAAGGACAAACGTAAAAATTATTTCTATAATTTTTTATCATAAAGTATGCACTTAAATATGTTACTGAAGAGTAATATGAAATTAAATGTTCAACTAAAGAGAACTATGCAGTTAAATATGTCATTAAAACTAATAAAAAATGTTACTTATGTAACTTAATTTCAAATTCATACAGGAAATATTTCTGAGCTGGAAGTTTACAACTCGAATAAAATTAGTGACCTACTTCACGTTTAGGCCTCGTCCATGCTGATACCTTACTTCTACACTGATCTAGACGATATATAGCAGAGTGGTGACCAATATCCAATATATGTTTTATTTTAAGATCTCACAAACTGGATGTTACCGAAAGGCAATGTGCTAAAACATGTATGATATATTCATATTGTCCACACCTGTGGCGTAACGGTCAGCACGTCTGGCTGCGAAACCAGTTGACCCGGGTTCAAATCCCGGTCGAGGCAAGTTATCTGGTTGAGGTTTTTTTCCGGGGTTTTCCCTCAACGCAATACGAGCAAATGCTGGGTAACTTTCGATGTTGGACCCCGGACTCATTTCACCGGCATTATCACTTTCATTTCATTCCGACACTACATAACCTACATCTTGATACAGCGTCGTAAAATAATAAAATAAAAATATACTCATATTTGTCTTAAAAATATGCGTACTTAAGCCTGTATTCCTGTAGCATGCCACAGCATGCCGAAATAAGCTTCACATATGGATTTACAAGAATGTAAAACATACTTGGACTGAAAATTCTAGTTTGAGACCGTAACAGGCCACTTGGCCTAATACTTGTTAGGAAGATGATGATGATGATGATGATGATGATGATGATGATAAAACATACTTCGATCCACTTTTCATATTATGTGTGAGAGCAAACAAAACATACATTTGCATATAAATATTTTGTCTTATGACACAGTTCTAAGACAGGTTTCTACCGTATACGTCAAAGGATAATCATCATTAAAAATATACCCTTACAATTCCTGTTCTATTCTCCTACGGACATTGATTCCTTCAAACATACTGTTCTCCAACCAGGAGATTAACCGTGAAAGGAATGTGCTTACTACTGCGTCAACTATTGGAGCGAAGTAGATAGATAATATTAGAGTTATAACGCCAGTTTAAAAACCATGCGCTCTCCTGCATATGTTATTTCCTATAAGGAGGGATTAAAAGACGAGGAGATTAACAGTGATCTAATTTTGTAACTAGGGTAGTATAAATATGTGTGTAACAACGTTATTGTTTGTGCTGTGAGAGCGAGCCAATAGAGATACGAGTACCCACGTGTGTGTGACCTTATGACATCTTATGACATCAACATTCATTCACAGTATTACCCCGCTGCGTTTCATTCCGCAGAGACTTTCTCATGGTTGGAGAACAGTAAAACTTTTATCAGTGTATTTCAGTTACAAACTGTACAAGCTCAAAGTCGATGAACAATTTATCTCGCTTCGATATTCATTATGTCACGGAAGGAGATTAAATTCTAAAGTAAGAGTTGAAAAATGGAAGAGAGACCTTATCTTTGAACAGGGAAGTGCTGGTAGTGGAAGTTGCCTTGTGACTTCTCACATTATCAATGAAAATCGCAATTTCCGTTTTCATATGGATTAGCTTCCCCTTCCCTCAATCATGAAAGTATTGAATAATTTCAAGGAAAAAATTGTTCTGGAGCCGGGTATCGAATCCGGGGCCTTTGGCTCAGCGCGTCAACGCTCTACCGACTGAGCTACCCAGGAACTGTGCCGGACACCGGATCAATTTTTCCTTTATAAATAAATACCTCAAGTGGCTGACAGGTCGTTAAAGACCTAATATTGAGTGCACAGAAACTCTTCAGTTTCTCAGGAAGATATACCTCAAAGCTAGATTTGCATGAAACTATTACTTACTTACTTACTTACTTACTTACTGGCTTTTAAGGAACCCGGAGGTTCATTGCCGCCCTCACATAAGCCCGCCATTGGTCCCTATCCTGAGCAAGATTAATCCAGTCTCTATCATCATATCCCAACTCCCTCAAATCCATTTTAATATTATCTTCCAATCTACGTCTCGGCCTCCCTAAAGGTCTTTTTCCCTCCGGCCTCCCTACTAACACTCTATATGCATTTCTGGATTCGCCCATACGTGCTACATGCCCTGCCCATCTCAAACGTCTGGATTTAATGTTGCTAATTATGTCAGGTGAAGAATACAATGCGTGCAGTTCTGCGTTGTGTAACTTTCTTCATTCTCCTGTAAGTCCATCCCTTTTAGCCCCAAATATTTTCCTGAGAACCTTATTCTCAAGCACCCTTAACCTATGTTCCTTTCTCAAAGTGAGAGTCCAAGTTTCACAACCATACAGAACAACCGGTAATATAACTGTTTTATAAATTGTAACTTTCAGATTTTTGGACAGCAGACTGGATGATAAAAGTTTCTCAACCGAATAATAGCAGGCATTTCCCATATTTATTCTGTGTTTAATTTCCTCCCGAGTACCATTTATATTTGTTACTGTTGCTCCAAGATATTTGAACTTCTCCACCTCTTCAAAAGATAAATTTCCAATTTTTATATTTCCATTTCATACAATATTCTGGTCACGAGACATAATCACATACTTTGTCTTTTCGGGATTTACTTCCAAACCTATCTCTTTACTTGCTTCCAGTAAAATCCCCGTGTTTTCCCTAATCGGCATGAAACTATTATTCAAAATAATACTTCATTTTCTGATGTCCTCTTTCAACTCGACTACAAGCTTTATATGAGTAGTTTTCTACTACTGTAGCTTCTATGAAAGGCTTCGTCTTCGTCAAAGCCTTCCGTTGCATTTATTCAGCTTTGGTCAGTGACCATTCCTACGAAGCACAGATTCTTGTTTAGCCGCACTGGCCGGCAACTTCTCCTGCAGTATTGTGAAGCTTTTAATCTAATCACAGAATTGCAGGCGTAAGTCTGGGAGGAGAGAGACGTTAATCCTTTCTAGCTCTAGCATGAGAGGAAGACACCGAGGAATGCACCAGCAGTTCTTGTGATATTATGCTTCTGCATAATCCGCCCCATTTTGAATTATGGGAATGCAGAGCTTCCAACTTCGTGGGATTTCGGGCTACCCAGAATCCCTCACACAATTGCGAATCATGTTTGCGGAAGAGAGAAACATGTTTTGTGCTCTTACCAAAGTCTTTATGCATTGAGGGCAGATGCAGTATTAACAGAACAGCAGTACTGCTAGTGATGATCCCCAGAGAACGGGGAATTAAAATCCTAATTAATTAAATCAGCTATGTCAATGAGTACCCATCTTTAAGTAAAGGGACAAGACTAACTGTAGTAACTTTCGAGGAATATCACTTTTGTTGACGTTGTACAAAATTTTGTCCAATATTCTTCTGGCGAGATTAACTCCATGTGTAGTTGAAATTATTGGTGATCATCAGTGCGGTTTTAGGAGTAATAGATCGACTATTCATAAGATATTTTGTATTCGACAGATAATGGAGGAAAAATGGGAGTATAAGGGTACAGTACATCAGTTATTGAAAGATTTAAAAAAAGGGGTATGACTCGGTTAAGAGAGAAGTTTTATATGATATTCTTATTGAATTTGGTATTCCCAAGAAACTAGTTCGATTAATTAAAATGTGTCTCAGTGAAACGTACAGCAGAGTCCGAATAGGTCAATTTCTGTCAGATGCTTTTCCAATCCACTGTGGGCTAAAGCAAGGAGATGCACTATCACCTTTACTTTTAACTTTGCTCTAGATCAGTGATGTCAAAGCAAGCGTATTTTTCTGACCTTGACGTCGTCCGCGGGCAGCAAGTGCTAAGTATGGAAAGAGGAAGGGTTGTGTATATGAATAAGCAACCTATTGGATTAAGAAAACAGTGGTGCACAAACTTCAAACGGAACGTGAAATTTTATGTCGTTATTTTTATTTGGCTTCTTTCTGTTTGATATTATCTATATCGTCTATAAAACAAAAGTACTAACACTGATTTCTTAATATTGCACTTGTGTTTTAAATCTTAATAACATAATAGAAAGTTAAGAAGGAATATTAACTTAAATTCCATAGTAGTATAATATTATACTGTATTAATTGGATGAAACACATCATTCATAAAGAAAGTGATATTCCAAAGAAAGGGATTGAGTATGACATGGTAAGTTGGAATTTATATTGATGGTATCTTTAGCCTTACAAAAGTAATTAATAAACTAATCAAAACAATATTACAGTACAAAGCAAAGTTACCTAAGTACTGTATCTGTTTTAAGTGTAACTAATATTACATAACAAAACTCTTATCGCATTATGCTTTTAAGGTGATATTTGTGAGCAACTTCCTATCAGCACAATATTAAGTCATTTTCTCGAAATCTGCTGAAGCTATAGAGCTGACATTTTTACAACACATGGGCACGTATCTTTTGCTTATGATGTAACAGTAGTTGCTTTGTTAATTCATTTCCTTACAAACAATTTCCATACGAACATTTTCAAAATTTTCAATACACTATCTTCAGTAATACGTATATACAGTATATTAGATTTAAGAAAACATTCTGTAAGGCTACTAAATAAATAGGCCTACACCTGAAAATTTCACTTTTCTATACGAAAAGTTGAGAAAATATTTCTTCTGAATAAAAAAATCAAACTTGTGAAAAATGAGCATTAAAATTAAAACTTACATTCTTATAATGCACTTATACTTCTCAGGCAAATCTAAAAATTAACATGGATATAGTTTTAATAAGTTCTCTTCCCTTTATCTATTGAATCAGTGCTGGCCATCCCTGAATATAGCTGGACCAAGCGGCATATACCACCTCTTTCGTCTGTCTCTTTCCTTTCAGCTGTAAAGCGCTCAGGCTCTCCTGGGCTCTAAAGCGCACGCTTGCTCCTGTGGGCATCAATTGACATGCCTGACCTAGAGTATGTCATTAGGAAAGTCCAGGTAACAGAGAGGGTTTGGAATTGAACGGGTTACATCAGCTGCTTGTCTATGCGGATGACGTGAATATGTTAGGAGAAAATCCACAAACTATTAGGGAAAACACGGGAGTTTTACTTGAAACAAGTAAAGAAATAGGTTCGGAAGTAAATCCCGAAAAGACAAAGTATATGATTATGTCTCGTGACCAGAATATTGTACGAAATGGAAATATAAAAATTGGAGATTTATCCTTTGAAGAAGTGGAAAAATTTAAATGTCTTGGAGCAACAGTATCAAATATAAATGAGACTCGGGAGGAAATTAAACACAGAATAAATATGGGAAATGCCTGCTATTATTCGGCTGAGAAGCTTTTAGGTCTATCATCCAGTCTTCTGTCAAAAAAGCTGAAAGCTAGAAGTTATAAAACAGTTATATTACCGGTTGTTCTGTATGGTTGTGAAACTTGGACTCTCACATTGAGAGAGGAACAGAGGTTAAGAGCGTTTGAGAATAAGATGTTTAGAAAAATATCTGGGGCTAAGAGGAATGAACTTAGAGGAAAATGGAGAAAGTTACACAACGCAGAACTGCACGCATTGTATCCTTCATCTGACATAATTAGGAACATTAAATCCAGACATTTGAGATGGGCCAATACCATTTTTTCACGACTGTTCCAAAAGTTAAGGGAAGAAGGGCACGTGGTACCAAATTACAATTCCATTTGCACACAACTATTTTTGCTTATAACTTTCGACTCAGCCATTTCCGGACCATGATCCCATATCTCAAATTGATACATGTCCCCATCGCCATCATCCCTGAAAGTTTGTAAGACCACCTCGGAAACACACTGTATACATTTATTAACATTTTGCGAGCGAATTTTAGGGAAATATTATTTACAATTTTATTTTATTCACGAAATAGTCCTAACAAATGTCTTGTGACATTATAATAGATAAATTGTAGACTGAAATAATAGAGTAAATAGCTTATTTTTTTAATTTCTTAACATATCGGACCTCAAAATAGTGTCAATAAAGCTGCTGGTTGTAGTGTTAAATGCAAGAAAACTCACCAGTGAACTAGTATTCCGGTTCACGTTGACGTCATCACCGTCATTATCGTCGTTGAAATCACAGCCGTTATCATTAATTTCATTGCTGTCCATGTCTCCTAATGACACGATCAGTTAAAGATTATGTGTACCTAGTAGAATGAAATGCGGGTTCAGTCCGAAGTGTCTTTGTCTTTTTAAAACTGAAATAATAATCAAACTACAGACATTTTAAAACAATTTTGAACTCATGTCATATTTCCTATTTCCACTCATAATTAAGGGCCTTGGTTGAGCACCCGGATTAAACTGACTATTACACTCTTACTACGTCATACTACTTTTGACCAATAAAACAGTACGAAAGGACATCTTTCAACCAATCATGGCTGCTTATCGCACAATTTTATCGCGTCCCTAGTATTTGTTTAATTTTATCGCGTCCCTAGCATTTGTTTCTTTGTTTGCCAACATTTGAAACTGCGCTGGTCTGGACGTCAAAAAAAAAAAAGAAAATTACAAACCACTCCAGTCGATGCACAGCAATTTCAAATATGACTCGCATTGGCATTCAAGAACAAGAATTAATAAAAATCACAGATCATACCTATGCATCTTCTGAAATCCTATTTACAAATAAATAAAGACCACCATTCGGAAATCCTGAATAAGTTGAATACACCATGTAGGCCTACATCAACGAGTTCCACTTCTATTATGCACACGTCCAGTATAAAATCAATTGAACCTCCAACCACATTCAAATTTGAAAATTGTACATTCAATAATTATTCCTTTTAAAATTATTCATGTTTATTTTTTATGTCATCGTCGTTAATTAAAACTTTTCTAACACTTGTGTAAATTAGTTAGGTTACGTTATAGCTTCTGCTATATGATATTATGGATAGTAACGTATCAGGGACTGTTTAATATTAAGATTAAATTGAAAATCATCTCTCAAGTGACGGATAATTGAAGTGGAATGCAACTGCTTTAATAAAAATGAAACTGAATCAACAAAGCCTTCTTGATAGTAACACTGTCATCGTGATATACTGTAGATCGACAACTTCTCGACGAGAAGACATTGCTAGTAATCATAACTCACTACTGCCATCTAGCATGCATCTAGCGTAACATTTGTAATGTTGAGATGGTACAATAATACATTTGAAGAGAGTTGTATTTTCGTAAGTCAATTAATATTTTATTGTATTGGAGTACTTCGTTACTTCTAATCTTTATATACTTTCTTCTAATCGTGTAATAGTCAATTAAATCCCACTCGAGTTTTGATTTTCTCTAGATAAATCAAAACCTCTAGTGAGATTACTGTTGACTATTACACTTTTACTATGTCACACTACTTTCGACCAATAAAACAGTACGAAAGGACATATTTCAACCAATCATGGCTGCTTATCGCACAATTTTATCGCGTCCCTAGAATTTGTTTATTTTTATCACTACCCTAGCATTTGTTTCTTTGTTTGCCAACATTTCGAACTGCACTGGTCTGGACGTCAAAAAACAAAAAATTACAAACCACTCCAGTCGATGCACAGCACTTTCAAATATGACTCGTATTGGCATTCAAGAACAAGAATTAATAAAGATCACTGGAAGAGCACCATTCGGAAATCCTGAATAAGTTGAGGAATACACCATGCACATCAACGAGTTCACTTCTTTTACGCACACGTCCAATATAACATCAACTGAACCACCAACCACTAAAATATTCAAATTTGAAAATTTTACTTTCAATAATTGTTTGTTTTAAAATTATTCATGTTTATTTTTTATTTCATCATCGTTAATTAAAACGTTTCTTGTTTATTTCATCATTTAGGTTATGTTTGTTATAGCTTCTTCTATATGATATTATGGATAGTCACGTATCAGAGATTGTTTAATACTAAGATTTATTGAAAATCATCTGTCAAGTGACGTTTATTACGGGATCCGGATGATTGAAGTGGAATGCACATGTTTTAATAAAAATGAAACTGAATCAACAAAGCCTTCTTGACTAGTAACCGTCCAAAGAGTTCAATGAAGATTCCATAATTGGCACAACTGATAACAAGAAAACATAATCATAAAACACTACTGCCATCTAGAGTAATGTTTAGAGGGTATAATAATACATTTTAAGACAGTTGTATTTTCGTAAGCCAATTAATATTTTATTATATTGGAGTAATTCGTTACTTCTAATCTTTATATACTTTCTTCTAATCGTGTAGTAGTCGTGCTCCACTCGCAGATTTATCGATAAAATCAAAACCTCTAGTGAGATTACTGTTGATAGGTATTCTATTCCTCGTCTTGCCTCAGAAGAACTTTACGTTTCTACATTTATTATGAGTCATAAATTTGGATTTCCAGTAAAGCAGGCTTCACCTGTATATTACTAGCTACAATCTGCTGTACATTATCCTAATTGTGTGTTAACTGTGAAAGATGAATCGTTTGTACCTCGTGATGTTTAATTTTATGTCGCTAATAACAGCGGTCCATACCTTGTGGCTGCGTTAACATTTCAAACCCGCAATTAGACAAAGCAGCAAGCACGTACGTGACCGTTTGTTTACCAGCTGCATACGTAAGCGACAGCGCAAATACGCCCACGGGTATGCTGTGCAAGGAAACGGAACTCTTATATTTCTACCAATGTTGGCGGATTAAGTACTTATCTAAATAAAATAACAATTATTATATAAACCAAACTTACTTACTTACTGGCTTTTAAGGAACCCGTAGGTTCATTGCCGCCCTCACATAAGCTCGCCATTGGTCCCTATCCTGAGCAAGATTAATCCAATCTCTATCATCATATCCCACCTCTCTCAAATCCATTTTAATATTATCTCTCCATCTACGTCTCGGCCTCCCCAAAGGTCTTTTGCCCTCCGCCCTCCCAACTAACACTCTATATGCATTTCTGGATTCGCCCATACGTGCTACATGTCCTGCCCATCTCAAACGTCTGGATTTTATGTTCCTAATTATGTCAGGTGAAGTATATAATGCGTGCAGCTCTGCGTTGTGTAACTTTCTCCATTCTCCTGTAACTTCATCCCTCTTAGCCCCAAATATTTTCCTAAGAACCTTATTCTCAAACACCCTTAATCTCTGTTCTTCTCTCAAAGTAAGAGTCAAAGTTTCACAACCATACAGAACAACCGGTAATATAACTGTTTTATAAATTCTAACTTTCAGACTTTTTGACAGAAGACTAGATGGCAAAAGCTTCTCAACCGAATAATAACAGGCATTTCACATATTTATTCTGCATTTAATTTCCTCCCGAGTGTCATTTAGATTTGTTACTGTTGCTCCAAGATATTTGAATTTTTCCACCTCTTCGAAGGATAAATCTCTAATTTTTATAGTTCCATTTCGTACAATATTCTGGTCACGAGACATAATCATATACTTAGTCTTTTCGGGATTTACTTCCAACCCTATCGCTCTACTTGCTTCAACAAGAATTTCCGCGTTTTCCCTAATTGTTTGTGGATTTTCTCCTAACATATTCACGACATCCGCATAGACAAGAAGCTGATGTAACCCGTTCAATTCCAAACCCTGCCTGTTATCCTGAACTTTCCTAATGGCATATTCTAGAGCGAAGTTAAAAAGTAAAGGTGATAGTGCATCTCCCTGCTTTAGCCCGCAGATATAAACCAAACATTGACATTAATTTAATAATAATAAAATAACAATAATAATAATAATAATAATAATAATAATAATAATACTTACTGGCTTTTAAGGAACCCGGAGGTTCATTGCCGTCCTTACATAAGCTCGCAAGACTAATCCAATCTCTATCATCATATCCCACCTCCCTCAAATCCATTTTAATATTATCTCCCCATCTACGTCTCGGCCTCCCCAAAGGTCTTTTTCCCTCCGCCCTCCCAACTAACACTCTATATGCATTTATGGATTCGCCCAAACGTGCTACATGCCCTGGCCATCTCAAATGTCTGGATTTAATGTTCCTAATTATGTCAGGTGAAGAATACAATGCGTGCAGTTCTGTGTTGTGTAACTTTCTCCATTCTCCTGTAACGTCATTCCTCTTAGCCCCAGATTTTTCCTAAGAAGCTTATTCTCAACCATCCTTAATCTCTGTTCTTCTCTCAAAGTAAAAGTCAAAGTTTCTCAACCATACAGAAC
The DNA here is from genome assembly GCF_040183065.1 of Periplaneta americana. Classification (NCBI taxonomy): domain Eukaryota; kingdom Metazoa; phylum Arthropoda; class Insecta; order Blattodea; family Blattidae; genus Periplaneta; species Periplaneta americana. The sequence goes on from NC_091121.1 coordinate 6,711,245, forward strand.
AACCGGTAATATTACTGTTTTATAAATTCTAACTTTCAGATTTTTTGACAGCAGACTGAATGATAAAAGCTTCTCAACCGAATAATATCATGCAATTCCCATATTCATTCTGTGTTTAATTTCCTCCCGAATAATAATAATAATAATAATAATAATAATAATAATAATAATAATAATAATAATAATAATAACAATAATAATAATAATGTATTTATTTAATCTGGCAGAGTTAAGACCATACGGCCTTCTCTAACACTCAATCAGGAGTAAAACTGCGATCCAAAAATACTACAGTTTTACAAAGTAAAGTACACTACAATTTTACACACAAAACTGAAGTAGATGATCATAATATAAAGTAAACCACAAGTCAGTAGAAATCAGACATATTATATAACATATAGAAAGGAAGGAAAATGCATAATAAAATATGAACAGTAGGTCAAAATAGGTTAAGGGCGTTTCAGAATAAGGTGCTTAGAAAAATATTTGGGGCTAAGAGGGATGAAGTTATAGGAGAACGGAGAACGTTACACAACACAGAGCTGCACGCATTGTATTCTTCACCTGGCATAATTAGGAACATTAAATCCAGATGTTTGAGATGGGCAGGGCATGTAGCACGTATGGGCGAATCCAGAAATGCATATAGAGTGTTAGTTGGGATGCCGGAGGGAAAAAGACCTTTGGGGAGACCGAAACGTAAATGGGAAGATAATATTAAAATGGATTTGAGGGAGATGGGATATGATGGTAGAGACTGGATTAATCTTGCTCAGGGTAGGGACCAATGGCGGGCTTATGTGAGGGCGGCAATGAACCTCCAGGTTCCTTAAAAGCCAGTAAGTAAGTAAGTAAGTAAGTAAGTAAGTAAGTAAGTAAGTATTATTATTATTCGCATTATCTGTGATAGGCCTCTCACATGAACGAAAAATTCCTGTGGACAAAAAGGGAGTGCAAAAAGAATTCTTGGACATTTTACCGATGTTAAAAAGCTTCAGAATAAATTCAAGCGATGACAGAGGCTTTAACCCAATGTTGAACATGTGCTCCTTGATGCCCCTTTATAAAAATTACTAAATTTTCTCGCGGAAATGCGAATTTTTCCACTATCATGAAAATTTATGATCTATTAAGAAGTACTTTGCAGCTAATCTGTGAAAGTGGTACAAAAAGCAAAGTGTATTAAGAGTCTTCAGAAGGGCCCTTTCATCTGTAATGTATGTAATGCAATTAGTTCAGGGGCTGACTGTGACATAAAACAGATCTTAACCTTTATTCTGCTCGCAGGAAATTAAATCACTTCAAACTTGCCATATTGCACCCAACCGCTACATAATTTCACTTAACCCCATGTGCCGCGGGCTAGTCTATCGCAGCCATGTCATATCTGACCTTATTTCGTATACTATCAATTTAACGACGCTACACCAAGCGCAACTGTTAGTTAGCGCGGAATGTGTGTTATCGAATTTATGTCAGACTAAAGCACTGATAGCAAGTCCTTATAGCAAATTGAAATCTCATTTTTGAGCTCTAAATTCCCTGAGCTCATTACCCTCGCAGAATAACAACTCTGAGCGACTCTTCGCGACTGGCAAGGGATGCTACCACTACTTTTTGTTGTCTTCAATGATTATAGATCCAATACGTAGCCCTAGATCTTTTAAACGATAAAAAACTGAAATGCACCAAAAATTTACGTGTTTCACAGAAATTCAGTAACGTCTATCTCCTACGTTCTGAACTGGTTAACAATTCTCATCACTGAGGTATTAAAATAACTTTGTCTAGTTTGAGATAACTGTTGTTAACACTCAAATAAAAAAATTACAATTTCACCTGTCCCATTTTCTTTAAATAATAAAGGTAATAAACCAATTTCATCTATACTACAAATTAAAATGTATAATTCTGATTGTTCCGATATAAATTGCAATTTTGAATAATTTCAAGGAAAAATTGTTCCGGAGCCAGGTATCGATCCCGGGACCCTTCGCTTAGCGCGCGAACGCTCTTCCGACTGAGCTACTCCAGGAACTTCCTTTGTATCCACACGACTCAAATGAGCTGACAAGACGCCAGAACTCAACTGTGAGTGCACACAAATACTTGTGTGACTTAAATTGTGGCTGTCTGTTAACGTACCTCCAGTAACGAATGTGTTATACAAATCTGGCTTTCAGGTAGTAGTTCCCTGTAAAGCAGGTTTTGAATAATTTCAAGGAATCCCGGGATCGATACCTGGCCCCGGAACAATTTTTCCTTGAAATTATTCAAAACCTGCTTTACAGGGAGCTACTACCTGAAAGCCAGATTTGTATAAATTGCAATTGTTCAGTTATTAGTGAAGTTAATGAGGTTAAATACTTAGGTATAATTATTGATAATCATTTAAAATGGAATAATAATATTCATTATATTTGTAATAAATTACGTAAAATATTATGTTACTTTGTTATTCTAAGAAATATTTTGTCAATTAACTGTTTACGTGTAATTTATTTAGCATTATTTAAATCTATATATATGTATGATATTATAGGTTGGGGTGGAACTTATAAATCCAACCTTTATCCGTTAATTTTACTACAGAAAAAAGTATTAAAAATTTGTTTAAAAAAGCAGAAAGATTACCCAACTGAATTGTTGTTCAAACATTTCAAAGTTTTCAACATTAAACAAATGTATTATTTTATTTTATTAAAATATTTTCATAGACATTTTAATAACTTTGAAAGGTATATACATGAATATAGAACTAAAAATATGAATTCTCTGCCTTTGTGTGAACCAAAATGTAAAACAAATGCAGCTTTTTATCATAGCATGAGTCAAGGTCCCAGATTATTAAACAAACTTTATTCCAATAATATTTTAACCACGAATCCTCTCCAAATTAATAACAAAATATAAACAATTGTATTGGATTTATAGTTTGGGTTTAAATATATTAAACACTATTTAATCTGTATTCACTCTCAATTTTAATTTTATATTTGTCTGTATTGGAATCCCCTCCTGAGCACGAGTCTTACTCATTCAGGAGTGGGCTAGTTTATCTTTCATTGTATTTATTAGCTTGTATTCACTTCAAACTTACTAGCAATAAAAATAAATAAATAGGCTATATAAATAAATAAATAAATAAATAAATAAAACTACAGCTGGTTCAATAATCTTATATTAGTTAAATGAAATTCGTTGGAGCCGATTTAGAAATGTACACAATGTAGCAGTTTTCCTTAGAAAAATACATGGAGAACAAGTGGAAGGGAGAGAGAAATATGGGAAGACGAGTAGAACGCGGAGAAGTCTGCCTGGGCAGCGTAGTCGGTATAGCGCTAGTCTTCTGTGGTCGAGGTTGCGAGTACGATCCCGGCCCAGGTCGATGGCATTTAAGTGCGCTTAAATACGACAGGATACGTCAGTAAATTTACTGGCATGTAGAAGAACTCCTGCGAGGCAAAATTCCGGCACACCGGCGACGCTGATATAACCTCCGCATTTGCGAGCGTCGTTAAACAAACCGTAATTTTTTTCAGCACGGAGAATGTAAGGAGAACTAGGGTATGAGAAAGAGAAAACGTTAAATACCTGTAAAATAGGGGAATACAAAGAGAAAAAGGGAATAGGTCTTCAAGGAGAAGGGAAATACAAGGAGAACAAGGGGAAGACATGGGGAACAAGGGGAATATGAGAAGGGGAACAGAAGGCAACATGGGGAAGATGAGGAGAGCAAGAGGAAGGTAAGAAGAAGATGGGAATTACAAGGAGAATGGAAACATAAGGACAATATGAAGGATATGAGGAGAACAAGAGGGGATACAAGGAGAGGAAAGGAAAGACAATGATAACGAGAGGAAGGCAAAGAGCAGAAGGGGACAGGAGGACCTGAGGAATACAAGTAGAACAAGGGGAAGAGAAAGGAAAGAGTGAAGTATACAATGAAAAGGAAATGAATGCAAGGATGAGAAGAGGTAGACAAGGAGAAGAAGGTGAGTTTAAGTTAAAGAGGGAAATACAAGGACCAGATGAGAAGTACGAAAACAAGGGAGAAACGTGGATTATAAAGGGAAAAAGTGACGTACAATGAGAAGAAGCGGAAATACAAGGAGAAGAAGGAAATATAAGGAGAAGCTGAGAAGTACGAGTACAAGGGAGAAACATGGATTACAAGGGAAAAAAGTGACGTACAATGAGAAGAATGGGAATACAAAAAGAAGGAAATACAAGGGAATCAAGGGGCAGACAAGGGTAACAAAAGAAGGGAAAGGAAAACAATGGAAAGAACAAGGGAAAGATAACGAGAACAAGGGGAATATAAAGAGAGGGGGTTAAATTTTTATGTGACCGTCAGTATCCAAGTTATCTCCCCATATCTAATGAATCGAGATACATAGCTGTACGTCAAATTTCTTTAAAGGCAGGAACGTTTATAATTGTACCGAAAATAAAAATGGATCTCTTGGAAGATTTAAAATGTTATCTGTTTTTGCTGTATTAAGTAAAATTTTCGTTCTTAGGAAAATATTTGGGGCTAAGAGGGATGCAGTTACGGGAGAATGGAGAAAGTTACACAACACAGAACTGCACGCATTGTATTCTTCACCTGACATAATTAGGAACATTAAATCCAGACGTTTGACATGGGCAGGGCGTGTAGCACGTATGGGCGAATCCAGAAATGCATATAGAGTGTTAGTTGGGAGGACGGAGGGAAAAAGACCTTTGGGGAGGCCGAGACGTAGATGGAAGGATAATATTAAAATGGATTTGAGGGAGGTGGGGTGTGATGATAGAGACTGGATTAATCTTGCTCAGAATAGGGACCGATGGCGGGCTTATGTGAGGGCGGCAATGGACCTCCGGGTTCCTCAAAAGTAGTAAGTAAGTAAGTAAAATTTTCATTTACGTCCTAAATTTAGAGACGTTTAATATAATGTTGATACGATGTCCCATAGGCCTATCTCTAATTGAAGTTCTGGCTGATATGTAGACCTACATCTATTGTCAGGCAGTACATCTCACTTGACGATATGTGTCAGAGGAAGAACAATTGTTTGTATACATCTGAAGTCTGACTAGTGTAATATATAGCTAGTCGGCGATGTATGCAATGGAGGGGGAAAGGAACTGGCCACACCTACCCCATTATCTCCTGGCTTAGTTGTGTCATGAGTGATGCCTAATTGGTGTCACTTATGATGTTCAGCCTATCTTCAGACAGTTGACTAAACAATAACGATGCCCCAAAACGTTAGGTATAACCGCAGCCATGCAACGTTCAAGACACGAAATCTGGCACAACTCTGAATTTAACAGAGAAGTTTTAAGTCTCACGTCAGCCAACTTACAGGGTAGGTATTACTTCTTATTCAACTTCCCCTTCCATAGGCTATTCTCTCGGCTGAAGTATTTAATTGGTTACATGGCGTTGAGTCACCAATCATAATCTCCTAGCGCTTCCACCAATGACAGAGTCTCTGCTGCCCAAGGAATACTGCGATAGGGGACTGGAACACTACTAAGGTTTTTTGGGCAGGGTTATGCATTAGCAGCGGACGAGGACTCAAATAAAAACAATATTTCCTGAATATTTGACAAAACGTCTATCCTCGCTACCCTATGATTTAAAAATGAGCACTGGAATATATTTTTTATGTAACCATGTCAATTTGAAAGGGTGGTTCGTAAAAATCTGCGTAAACCTAATGTAAGAGTAAGATCCAACGCTACACGTACAGTAAAACCTCTCCTTACGGACACCTCCAAGATACGGACACTCCTCATATACGGACAGATTTTTATGTCCCAACTAAAATAATATAGAAATAATGATAAATTTAACTCTCATTTACGGACACTCTGAGACACGGACACGGACAGCTGTTTCACAGTCCTAAAGCTTGCTTTACCTCCTGACTGCGGACGAAACTTGTTACAAATATAGAAAATTTAGTTTTGAGAACTGTACAGAAATTCCAATATGAAAGAAGACAATAAGAGTCTCGTACTCTACCACTAGCCCAGCAGGCTACCTCTCGTTAGCTGGAAGCGGGTGGATAAACAGTCATAAAATTTAACCTGTCTGATGGGTCCAAGGTTTTCGCGATCGTGAAATTGTATTTGACACATGATAGGGTTAGTAGGATTATTCTCTTCACCTCAAACAGTTGTTCTGTTTCGAGAGACATGGCACCTGAACATAAGGGTTAAGTTGAAAACTGTAAATTACAGTACTGCATAACTGTAGACCTAGAATAAAATTGCATGGCACAGTACTGTATTTTCCTTTTTCGGTCTTATCTACTGTAGTTCAAAGTTGCAAAGAATTTTGCTGTAGTATACTGTATTTAGAATTAAACTATGTACAGTAATACATTTCATTTAAAGCGTGAAGGGATACATAATGCATATTATAAATTTACTGTTAGATTGGGGAGCCTCCCTTCCAATAAAGGACACCTCCCAGATGCGGACAGATTTTTACGTCCCTTCGATGTCCGTAAATGAGAGGTTTCACTGTACTTCAACTGTCAAATCAATGTCAGTGTCAATGGGGAAATTTGAGGAGAAACATTTTTAAAGATACATGTCTCTACAAGGGAACTTGGGACTGAGAGAAAATGAACATGTGACCTCCAAGCCTGTTGGTCATTTGTCCCACTCCGATTTTCTTCGTTCCACTAAACGAATTTTAGCAGCGGAAAGTCGAAAATGGACGTGACCTAATAGCTATCGCAGCAACGGGGCAGGAACGCAGAAAGATGTTAAGGCCTGCACATCGAATTGGACGCTGCAGTCCTCGCAAGAGAAGGGATCCAAGTCCTTGTGCTGTGCGAGTGAAGTTAGAGTTAACTTGTCACGAGTACCGAAGACAATGTGTGAAAGCAAGGTTGCAAGGTAACACTGTACAATTCCTTTGCAGAAAGAAAAGTTACATTTCTGCACATTTATAGGACAAAACTAAAATTCTTTCAATCATTTCTCAACAGTAATCTCACTAGAGGTTTTGGTTTATCTAGAGAAAATCAAAACTCGAGTGGGATTTAATTGACTATTACACGATTAGAAGAAAGTATATAAAGATTAGAAGTAACGAAGTACTCCAATACAATAAAATATTAATTGGCTTACGAAAATACAACTGTCTTCAAATGTATTATTGTACCATCTCTAAATTAAAAATATTACGCTAGATGGCAGTAGTGTGTTATGTTTAGCTGTTTTCTTGTTATCAGTTGTGCCAACTACGGAATCTTCATTGAACTCTGTGGACGGTTACTGGTCAAGAAGGCTTTGTTAATTCAGTTTCATTTTTATTAAAAAGTTGCATTCCACTTCAATTATCCGGATCCCGGTAATCAACGTCACTTTACAGATGATTTTCAATAAATCTTAGTATTAAACAATCTCTGACATGTGATTATTCATAATGTCATATAACATAACCTATTATAAACAAGTGTTACAAAAGTTTTAATTAGGGATGATGAAATAAAAAATAAACATTAACAATTTTAAAAAGAACAATTATTGAAAGTACAATTTTCAAATTTGAATGTTTTAGTGGTTGGTGGTTCAGTTGATGTTATATTAAACGTGTGCGTAAAAGAAGTGGAACTCGTTGATGTACATGGTGTATTCCTCAACTTATTCAGGATTTCCGAATGGTGCTCTTCATTTATTTATAAATAGGATTTCAGGCAAGATGCATAGCTATGACCAGTGATCTTCATTAATTCTTGTTCTTGAATGCCAATTCGAGTCATATTTGAAAGTGCTGTGCATCGACTGGAGTGGTTTGTAATTTTTTTTTTTTTTTTTTTGACGTCCAGACCAGTGCAGTTTTAAATGTTGGCAAACAAAGAAACAAATGCTAGGGTAGTGATAAAAATAAACAAATCCTAGGGATGCGATAAAATTTAAAAAATGCTAGGGTAGTGATGAAAATAAACAAATGCTAGGGACGCGATAAAATTGTGCGATATGCAGCCATGATTGGTTGAAAGTCGTCCTTTCGTACCGTTTTATTGGTCAAAAGTAGTATGACGTAGTAAAAGTGTAAGTCATCATAATACACTGCTCTCTTAAATTACTGAGCATATTGGGAATTAAATCAATGGCTTTCCCAAAACACGCTACGAAATGTTTCACATAACACAATTTTTATCTCGAAAACCAAGTAAAAATGAGCAATATTGTATTAAACTTTTTTGTTTGAACTATCTCAAAGAATAACCCCCTGAAACTAATGACATTACTTATGGTTCTCCGAGTAGATACAAGAACCGTTGGCTCCACAGCTAGCTTTCTTAATGATGATGTTATAATGGGTTCCAATTTTTTCATTGTAACTTGTTTTACTTATACAGGGACATCATTTTATTTTTACTTCAATTTTTATTTTACGTGAGTTTTTGAATGTACTTCACTCCCACCCTTTCTACTCCACACAGATCCAAGACCGCATATATAGTTACAGTAGCCATACGGTCTTAGTAAACAGTACGTTCCAAAAATACGTTCACGTTTTCCAGTGACGAAAGAGCTTTCAATATTCAATCATTTTCGCACAGGTACTGTCGTCCATTTGCCTAGGTCGCATCCCGGTGTCCCCCACCACCTTCTATTAGCGTCTGTTAGGAATTGGACGTCTACGTAATATTATACAACTGTTTAAAGTAACTTAAATAAAAGGGTCTCGTTAAGTAATTAACTGTCACATGATTTCCCCTCTTTCTACGACCCTGCGACATAACCACTTGGACGGACAGTAGATAGCATGTCTGAGTAATTTTATCTTTTCGGATCGGGCAGAAGTGAAGATTGAATTTACAGTACGTAAGGTACTCTGTTATAGAGTAGGTACAGAATTATTTCAACATGAGTTAATAGTACGAAGGACGAAACTAGTAATTGGAATTAGGTACAATAGTCTATAGTGCGATAATATGCACATTAGAACTGAAGCTGTATCGAAATGAAATGCCACCATTTTCAAAAATGTGTTTAAATATCCATATTATGATTATTTTTCAATTTAACTTCATTCTCTATATTGTACGCTAATATGCTGTAGACAGTATAATATACACTGCATAATGAATACGTTCGCATGGACAGCTCAGTTCGTGAGTAAAAACACTCATTGTTAATACTGTACTGTATTTTGATTAAACAAAAACCTAGTGAAAATTATCAAACTCAAAAGCGTGATATTTCCTAGTTTACGTAAATGGATGAACTACTTTTCTTCTCTCCTATATTTAGTAAAGTGATTTGTCTGTATATTACGCCAGTATCATCGAACCCCAGTCGCGGAAGGGGATAGCAACCGGTATTTCCGGTTGCCAACCGTTGATCCAAAGGTATAGCCAGGTTAATATTAGAAATGTTAGTAAAAATAAAATGATGTCCCTGTACATATGATTAATCCCACAATATTTACAACTCATACTTTTACCCTGTAGCTATGTCTACAGATTCATGCATTTTTATGCTTGTAAGAAATTAACCTGTTGGAAGAATAATATTTCCTCTATTTTTCCTATCTCAACATAAAGTAAACGATTCATTACGTCCTAAATTCCGAGATGTTTCATTAGAATTTCTTTGTAGTATTTCCTTTCAGAGAATACGAAATGTTTCGCATTCAGAAGTCACGGCATTATATACACATTTCTCTTTCACAATAGGTAACGTCTATTCACGAAGCTCTGTCTCCCAACATAGTCTTCAGTTCGCCATCTCCTCCATTGTCAAACACAATGAAAAACTCATATTCGACTTCACAAGTCATCTCTTTCAATTTTCTGTCCTGTACCTATGGCAACACATCTGAAGCTCTATTCCTCAGTAACGTATGTCGAAATGAAGTCAATATGAGATGTAAGCAGACGTAAGAAAGAAGAAGGCTTTGTTGTCATTTCTTAAAATCCAATAAACAATCTAATTTCTCTGTTCAGTTTCAAACGTTCATGAGGTAAGCTTGGTTGATTAGCTGTACAGGGTGAATCGTAAATAATGTCATTAGCTAATTTTACGAGGTTATTCTGTGAGATAATTCAAACAAAAAAGTTTAATACGATTTTGCTAGTTTTTTTCTTCTCTTTCGCGATAAAAATTATTTTAAAAGACAAAGACAATACACAATCTTAACGAGGACCTTGAATCTATATCTGCATGGGCCAGAAAGTTTGGTTTGACTCTCAATGCAAGAAAATCACAAGCAATCCTAGTGGGACACCAACGTCTATTATGCAACATTACTCCTGCTCTTGCAGTCAAGTTAAACGACGCAATAATCCCTTTTGGTTCCTGTGTTAAAAACCTTGGAGTTTACTTTGATACGCATTTAAACTGGAATAACCAAGTAACCCATATTACCAAAAAAGTGCTTTCCATACTACATTCCTTAAACAACATTCGAAAATTCCTCCCGCTATCACTCAAAAAAATATCAGTGGAAACACTAGTAATGCCCCACTTCGATTATTGTGATTTTCTATTGACTGACCTCAATGTCAACCAGTCGCAAAAATTACAACGTGTTCATAATTCTTGTGTTCGCTTCGTCTGCGATGTCCGTCGCGCTGACCACATTACCCCATCCTTCCAAACTCTAAACTGGCTACGGCTTAACGTACGTAGAAATTTTCATTCTCTTGTTCTCCTTTTCCAAATCCTTCACACCTCTACACCTACCTACCTTGCCTCCCGTTTCAGTTACCTGTCATCATATCATAATCTCTTCACACGCACGCAAAATAGCCGCATACTAGCCATACCAACACATAAGACATCATCGTATTCATCATCATACACAATCTCGCTCTCGCGCTTGTGGAATACCCTACCCAGTGACATCAGAGACTGTCGGAATTTAGTAGCGTTCAAAAGCAAACTTATTAAGCATTTTCTTACTGCGTAGAGTAGGTTTAATTTTTACTTAATCAATAAAAAAAATGTTTCTCTCTTCTTAACTTTTACAATAAACTGTCTAGCTTTTATTAATCAGTTAATCTTCTAGTACTTTGACTTTTATTGTATTTGTAAATTTAATATTAATTGTAATTATATTCTTAATATTGTAGTTGTAATCCCTTGGTAGAGGGGAAGAGAAGGCCTGATGGCCTTATCTCTACCAGGTTAAATAAATAAATAAATAAATAAATAAATAAATAAATAAATAAATAAATAAATAAATAAATAAATAAATACATTTATCAATTCGTCTTTTGGGAAAGCTACTGATGGAATTACCAATTTGCAGCGGCAATTTGAAAGAGCAATATATTGTGATAATAAATGATTGAAAAAAAATTAATTCTGTTCTTTTAATGTGCAGAAATTGATCCGAACAAATGTAACTTTTCGATCTGCAAAAGAGTTTTTCAATGTTACATTTGTTCGGATCAAATTTCTGCTCATTTAAAGGGAAAGCTACAATTATTTCAATCATTTATTATCATCATAAACTGCTCTTTTACACTGACTGATCATATTGGGAATTAAATCAATGGCTTTCCCAAAACAAGCTATGAAATATTTCATATAAAACAATTTTTATCTCGAAAAGGAAGAAAAACGAGCAAAATTGTATTAAACTTTTTTATTTGAAAGATCTCAAAGAATAACCCCCTGAAATTAATGACAACACTTACTGTTCAATCTCTATAATGTATAGCCTATAGCATAATACAATGCATTAAGTACAACACATTGCAATATGTGAACGACAATAAAACATGACATACAATTCCATACAATACATAGACCACAATTCTATACAACACAAGACGTATGAAGCAACGCTTTACAATATTTGTAAAAGATATTACTTACTTACTTACTTACTAATGCTTTTAAGAAACCCGGAGGTTCATTGCCGCCCTCAAATAAGCGCTCCATCGGTCCCTGTCCTGAACAAGATTAATCCAATCTCTACCATCATATCCCACTCCCTGAAATCCATTTTAATATTATCCTCCCATCTACGTCCCGGCCTCCCTAAAGGTCTTTTTCCTTCCGACCTTCCAACTAACACTCTATATGCATTTCTGGATTCGTCCATACGTGCTACATGCTCTGCCTATCTCAAACGTCTGGATTTAATGTTCCTAATTATGTCAGGCGAAGAATACAATACGTGCAGTTCTGTGTTGTGTAACTTTCTCCATTCTCCTGTAAATTCATCCCTCTTAGCCCCAAATATTTTCCTAAGCACCTTATTCTCAAACAGCCTTAGCCTCTGTTCCTCTCTCAAAGTGAGAGTCGAAGTTTCACAACCATACTGAACAACCGGTAATATAATTGTTTTATTAATTCTATAGGGGAACAACTTACAAAATTCCGTTGGTCTGGTTATGCGCCAATCTGACACAATATACTATTCATCTCCTCCTTCCTATTTGTCAGCCAATAGCAGCACGTACTGATAGCAGTGATGCACCACATGACTTAACAATGAATCAGATTAATGAAGAGAAACTTCAGACTCCGCCTTCAGCACAGCGGTAAGGTTTAGTAACCTCCTACAACGGAGTTTTGCTAGTTATAGGCTGATAACTTTCAGCTTGTTTGAGAACAGACTGGATGACAAAAGCTTCTCAACCGAATAATAACAGGAATTTCCCCTATTTTCGTAAAACACGTTACAATGCAATATAGTATAAAATAGTAGAATACTACAACGAAATAGCAAGCAATACAAAACAACAGAACGAAATTTATGACGTGGATTTCTTCCCACCTGAATGTCTATGTGTTACAACTGTAGTATATAAATAGGACTTCAATTAATTGTTAATTTGACAATATCCGTAAGATTTCGTGTATCCATTCTCTTATATAACACGAAGCGGTATATAAATTTCAAAACATTGTTATCGATTTCGTGTGTACTGAGAACGAATTTCCGTGACGTCCTCACAATAAGGCCGCTCCACCGAGGTTTAAATATTAAAACCATAAGTTGACTTAATAAGACACTTTTCTGTAGTCGCGCCGTTCTGAGTTCTACTTCGGGGAGGTTCACCTGTAAAAGTTTGTTGAAGTTCTCAAGGTCAGAGTATTCTTTTAAATTGTGTATGAACGATGTAGGAAATAATCTGTCGCTAGAATTCCGACCTCAGAAATAAATAATGCGATCCCTTGAGAACAGTAGAACATCCATGCTGGCTGATGTTTTCTATAGATGCGACCGACAAAGATATTCTCACTTGCAGACTATGAATCTACTCGAGGAAAAGAACCTATGAATAAATCTATTTCCTTACATGTAAATTATTTTAAAAAATGGTGAGAGATCTAGGCAATTAAGATTAAAATGTAAGTTTGAATTTTTAAACAAACCAAGGGACATAAACGTAAAAAAAAAATATTAAAAAATTAATATACAGGGTGATTCACGAGGAAAGGTAAAAAATTTAGGATGTGAATTTCGAAGTCATTCCGAGTCAATTTTTTTTTTAAATTTTAGTTGGTTATTTAACGACGCTGTATCAACTACTAGGTTATTTAGCGTCGATGAGATTGGTAATAGCGAGATGATATTTGGCGAGATGAGGCCGAGGATTCGCCATAGATTACCTTGTATTCACATTTCGGTTGGGGAAAACCTCGGAAAAAACGCAACCAGGTAATCAGCCCAAGCGGGAATCGAACCCGCGCCCGAACGCAACTTCAGATCGGCAGGCAAGCGCCTTAATCGACTGAGCCACGCCGGTGGCTTCGAGTCAAAAAGTTCATATGAATATGGGTCTGTTTTCGAAAGGTTACGGAGATATGGCTCTTTGATTTCACATAAACTTCTGAGATTCCATTGTACTAACTCGCATTTAGAGACAGATAACGGACGAATTTAAAGTTTATATTCACGTATGCATACCTACCTAATAATTTAGACGTCGGGGTCGATGTTTTCGCACATTTTCAAAGGTACCTCCTTCTTTTTCTCTCCGGCTTCCCAACTAACACTCTATATACATTTCTGGATTCGCCCATACGTGCTACATACCCTGCCCATCTCAAACGTCTGGATTTTATGTTCCTAATTATGTCAGGTGAAGTATACAATGCGTGCAGCTCTGCGTTGTGTAACTTTCTCCATTCTCCTGTAACTTCATCCCTCTTAGCCCCAAATATTTTCCTAAGAACCTTATTCTCAAAGACCCTTAATCTCTGTTCCTCTCTCAAAGTGAGAGTCCAAGTTTCACAATCATACAGAACAACCGGTAATATAACTGTTTTATAAATTCTAACTTTCAGATTTTTTGACAGCAGACTGGATGACAAAAGCTTCTCAACCGAATAATAGCAGGCATTTCCCATATTTATTCTGTGTTTAATTTCCTCCCGAGTGTCATTTATATTTGTTACTGTTGCTCCAACATATTTTAATTTTTCCACCTCTTCGAGGGATAAATCTGCAATTTCTACAGTTCCATTTCGTACAATATTCTAGTCACGAGACATAATTAATAATTTTAGAGAGAAATATTATTTTGGAAGCGATATCCGAAAAACAAATAGTAACTAAGGTTAGCAGAGTATTTTATCATACATTTTCACATACTTGTCAGTTCCGCTCTCTCGCTCACGTGGTTTTAGCACGGTGGTTTATGTGCGCCCCGTGTTTATGTTACATTAATGCAGACGCTGCAATCACCATACATACTAATGGTTTCCCCAACTTAATTATCATATCCAGGCAATGAAAACACAACCATTCCCTACCTCTATTTATACAAGTCCTTTTACATTTCACCCCTTTATTAAATGCATTTGTTTACAACTGCTTTGTCGTTGTGCGATTGAGATGCTAATTAAAACCAGCGCTAAATTCTAACAGGTCATTCATTCCTTACAGGCCAACCTTCCACAACATCATACATCAAAAGTCTTTACACAGGGTGGCTGGCAGGTTTTTCCAGGGCTGGTCTCTGGATTGAACCGTATACTTGTACGCTCTTTGTGCCTCATAATATAGCCTATATGTGACGACTGTTCCAGATCGACAGGTGATTCCGGTAGCATTCGTAAACCTGACCTAATAGTATACTATAATTTATACTTATTTACTTATTGGCTTTTAAGGAACCCGGAGGTTCATTGCCGCCCTCACATAAGCCCGCCATTGGTCACTATCCTGAGCAAGATTAATCCAGTCTCTATTACCATATCCCACGTCCCTCAAATACATTTTAATATTATCCTCCCATCTACGTCTCGGCCTCCCTAAAGGTCGTTTTCCCTCCGGCCTCGCAACTAACACTCTATATTTGTATTAATCCTGGTAATAACTTAATGAACAGTTTGACTCGGAGACATTTTGTTTTTGCAGCATTAACTTCCCATGATTGCACGAGAAGATTCGAAGAGAATGGCACTTACGTAGACTACCATTAATGCACACCACAATGTCAATACGGCGGTTGCTGTCGTCTGCGATACAACGAACCTTTCTGTTGATTTTCGAGTTCGTCATTTTTTTCCGGTTATATGCTTATTTAAGTTGTGTTAACTCTCGCTAGTGGTTTTATATTTTATTTTATCCGTCTTAGTATTTATTTTAGTATTGTAAATATTTTTGTTTTATCACTATTATTATTATTATTATTATTATTATTATTATTATTATTTTTAATATTATTATTATTATTAATGAATTATTTTGTATTACTATCTTTGTATAATTTCTGTCACTATTATTATTATTATTATTATTATTATTATTATTGTTACTATTATTTCTACCTTCAGCATTATTATTCGATCAAATATTTTCCTAAGCACCTTAATCTCAAACACCCTTTATCTCTGTTCCTCTCTCAAAGTGAGAGTCCAAGTTTCACAAAAATACACAACAACCGGTAATATAACTGTTTTATAAATTCTAACTTTAAGATTTTTTGACAGCAGACTGGATGATAAAAGCTTCTCAACCGAATAATAACAGGCATTTCCCATATTTATTCTGCGTTTAATTTCCTCCTGAGTGTCATTTATATTTGTTACTATTGCTCCAAGATATTTGAACTTCTCCACCTCTCCAAAAGATAAATTTCCAATTTTTATATTTCCATTTCGTACAATATTCTCGTCACGATATACTTTGTCTTTTCGGGATTTACTTCCAAACCTATACTATAATATATATTTAATCTGGCAGAGATAAGACCAGGACGCCTTCTCTTCCCCTCTATCATGGGAATAAAACTACAGTATTAAGAATACAATTATAATTACAATTAATATTAAATTTACAATTACAATAAAAATCAAAGTACTAGAAGATTAACTCATTAATAAAGGCTATGCAGTTTATTATAGAAATTAAGAATAAAGAAAGATTTATCTTTATTGTGCACAAATGTGGGAAGTGAATACTGAAAGTTTTCTATGTTACGTTTACATTCTGGGACTGGATGTTAATTAAGTATTGAAAATTAAAATTTGTTTTCCTCAAAATTAAGAAATAAACACAACATGTGTGCACTAAGCTATCGTATTACACTAATCAAACTTCAGATGAATATAAGCAATTTTTCTTCCTATCGTCAAGTGAGATATACTGCCTGATAATAGATGTAGGTCTACATATCAGCCAGAACCCCAATCAGAGGACACTAACATAATTAGGAACATCAACTCCAACCGTTTGAAATGAGCAGTGCATGTAGCACGTATGGGTGAATCCAAAAATGTATATGGAGTGTTAGTTGAAAGACCTGCGGGAGAAAGACCTTTGGGGAGGCCGACACGTAGATCAGTGATGTCAAAGCAAGCGCATTTTTCTGACCTTGACGTCGTGCGCGGGCATTAAGCGCTAGGTATGCTAGGAGGAATAAGCAGCGTGTTGGATTAAGAAAACAGTGGTGCACAAACTTCAAACGGAACGTGAAATTTTATGTCGTTATTTTTATATGGCTTCTTTCTGTTTGTTATTTTCTATATTGTCTGTAAAAAAAAGTACTAACACCTATTTCTTAGCCTAATATTGCAGCTGTGTTTTAAACGTTAATAACATAATAAAGAGTAAAGAAGGAATATTCACACAAATTCCATAATAACTACAACTATACTGTACTAAGTGAATTAAACATATCATTCATAAAGAAAGTGTTATCCCAAAGAAAGACACTGAATATGACATGATAAGTTGAAATTGATATTGATGATATCTTTAGCCTTATAAAAGTAATGAAAACAATATTATAGTGCAAAGCAAAGTTGTCTAGGTATATGTTTTAACTGTAACTAATATTACATAATAAAACTCTTATCGCATTATGCTTTTAGGTGATATTGGTGCGCAACTTTCTGTTATGAGAATATTAAAAATAATCTCGAAATCTGCTGAAGCTATAGAGCTGACGTTTTACCAACACATAGACACATATCTTTTGTTTGTGATGTAACAGTACTTGCTTTGTTAATTCATTTCCTTACAAACATTTTCCATGCGAATATTTTCAAACATTTTAACACACTATCTTCAGTAATACGTATTTATGATATATTACATTTACGAAAACATTGTTTTAGTACCTGTAACGCTACTAAACAAACATATCTGAAAATTTCACTTTTCTGTAAAAATAAGTTGAGAAAATATTCCTTTTGAATAAAAAAGCAAACTTGTGAAAAATGAACGTTAAAATGCACTTATACTTCTCATACAAATCTAAAAATTAACATGGATACAGTTTTAATAAGTTCACTTCCCTTTATCCATTGAATCAGTGCTGGCCATCCCTGAATATAGCTCGACCAAGCGGCATATACCACCTCTTTCGTCTGTGTCTTTCCTTTCCGCTGTAAAGAGCTCAGGCTCTCCTGGGCTCTAAAGCGCGCGCTTGCTCCTATGGGCATCAGTTGACATCACTGACGTAGATGATAGAATAATATTAAAACGGATATGATGGAGGTGGGATATGATGGCAGAGACGGGAATAATCTTGCACAGGATAGGGACCGATGTCGGGTTTATGTGAGGGCTGCAAAGAAACTTCGGTTTCCGTTAAAGTCATTTGTAAGTAATTATTATTTATTATGAAGAGATAAAAAATCCGCACTTCCTCCTAGGCTTGAACTCGTACTCTTCCCGTTAGCAGTCCGTTCCTCGTTCCACAAAACCAACTCGGCTCACGCGTTATAAAAATGTTGACTTTTAACCTTCCACCTTCGGCAAGCGCTGGTTCTCACATTGAGCTATTTAAAAGTTAGTGTTTTAACTCCCTGCCACAGTGTGAGAAGATGAAACATACAATGCGATCCTACAGCACACGGATCACAGCTGCGGTAGCTTCCAGCGGTGCAAACGAATATGTGGAAGTTAAAATTGCAAAATTATATTAATTGTAATTAACAGGAACGGATGGGAGATAGCAATTGTCTCACACTGTTGTACAACAGCTGATGGTTCCCAGGACCAGGACGTAAACAAATGACTCCCCCCTCCCTCCGATAGTCCATCGCTTTCGCCGTGATGACCGTCCACAAGACCTGACTGCAGCAAAAAGGATACTTGCTCGCAAACACCGAAATTACTACTAAAATTGTCGCAAAATTAATAGTTATACAAGTTGGACATGTGAAGTTTAACCAGACGAAACCAAGTTACACATTCTTATTGCATTGCCTATTCTCATTCCATTATGTCCCACGGAATAATATTTTGGGGAAATTCTGCAGATATTAAAAATATATTTTTATTAAAAAAAAGAGCCATTAGAATAATAGTTGGAGCAAAGGCTAGAGAATCATGTAGATTATTTAAAAAAAAATTAGAAATTCTAACCTTAACAAATCAATACATATACTCTACAATAAATTTCCTCTTATGTAATAAAGAAAATTTTCCAACTAACTCAGCCATACATAGTTTAAATATCCGCAGAAGGAATGATTTTCATACGCCATCATCAAATTTATCATGCTTTCAAAGGGGAGTACGTTACATGGCGATAAAATTGTTCAACAGTCTTCCTGAAGACATTAAGAATCATAGCCAAAACCCTACATTATTTAAGGTAAAACTAAAAAATTACTTAATATCTCACACTTTCTATTCTGTAGATGAATTCTTGACATTTCACAGTACTGTATAAATATTATAATACTATTAAATGGTAAACATATTACATTGTATAAAATATTATTGTTATTAAGGTATTAATTCTGTACATATTTCATATTTGCATTTTATTGTTAAACGTAAGAATTGGATATGTTCTTTATTCTATGCTATAAAGCAAATGTAAAAATATTATGGAACGAATAAATCTATCTATCTAAAAATAAAGTGAACATGTTTGTATGATATTTGTTAAATTTTATTATTATTATTATATGTTACTAATTTTTATTGTATTTATCTGATGCATGTAGCCTATAAGATAAAACATTGTAATAAATATAAATAGATCATTTTCTTAATTAATAACATTGCATATCTCCAATAAATGATTTCTTAGCATCGCCACAGATACACTTGATTGTACTTGTCACTTTCTCTGTCATTAGAGAGTTCTTAAAATTTATATTTTCCCCGCCATTCATAAAATATTTTGATACGATACCTCTTGCACAAAAGGGGAGATCTATAACTGAAACTTGATTAATATGTTTCAGTATTATTTGTATTTATCCTTGTAATAATGAACAGTTTGACTCGAGACATTTTGTTTTTGCAGCATTAACTTCCCATGATTGTATTATTTATTTATTTTTATTGCTAGTAAGTTTGAAATGAATACAAGTCAATAAATGCAATGAAAGATAAACTAGCCCACTCCTGAATGAAACCGAAGAACTGCTTGCGATCAAGGCCTATTTCACGAAGGCACATAGCACTCAAGTTTCACAGCACGGAGTTCTGAGGAGGTGAATTAGCGGCCTGGGGTTCATTTAACTTAATGTGGACTTAACTTTGGCGGAGGCGAGGGCGGAGCGGAGTGGAGATTACGAATCAGGCGAGCGAGCGTCTGCCGCAACTATGTCTGACACGCTGAAGACGCGATCCCGACTTGTGATGCAAATTAGACAACAGCGTGAGCGCGATGTCACCTACAACGCCAGTCAACCGAGCAACAGCGAATCGCCCACCAACATTGCTTCTTGTAAGTTACAGCATTTAAACTTTGTCACGAAGAATCCGTAAGTTATACAGGAGGAGCAGAAAATAGCTTTACAAACTAAAGTCTTCGTAAAACATAACTCTACGAAATAATGACACTCCGTTTAATCACGAAAAATCCATAAGTTATACAGGGAGAACATAGAATAGCTTCACAAATTAAAGTTTTCGTAAAACATAACTCTACGAAATAATGGCACTCCGTTTAGTTAGGAAGAATCCATAAGTTATACAGGGAGAGCATAGAATAGCGTTACAAATTAAAATCTTCGTAAAACATAACTCTACGAAATAATGGCACTCCGTTTAGTCACGAAGAATCCATAAGTTATACAGAGAGAGCATAGAATAGCTTTACAAATTTAAGTCTTTATGAAACATAACTCTACGAAATAGTGGCACTTCGTTTAGTCACGAAGAATACGTAAGTTATACAGGGACAGCATAGAATAGCTTTACAAATTAAAGTCTTCGTAAAACATAACTCTACGAAATAATGGCACTCCGTTTAGTCACGAAGAGTCCATAAGTTATACAGGGAAAGCAGAAAATTGCTTTACAAATTAAATTCTTCGTAAAACATAACTCTACGAAATAATGGCACTCCGTTTAGACACGAAGAATACGTAAGTTATACAGGGACAGCATAGAATAGCTTTACAAATTAAAGTCTTCGTAAAACATAACTCTACGAAATAATGGCACTCTGTTTAGTCACGAAGAATACGTAAGTTATACAGGGAGAGCAAAAAATAGCTTTACAAATTAAAGTCTTTATGAAACATAACTCTACGAAATAATGGCACTCCGTTTAGTCACGAAGAATACGTAAGTTATATAGGGAGAGCATAGACTAGCTTTACAAATTAAAGTTTTTATGAAACATAACTCTACAAAATAATGGCACTCCTTTTAATCACGAAGAATACGTAAGTTATACAGGGAGAGCATAGAACAGCTTTACAAATTAAAGTCTTCGTAAAACATAACTCTACGAAATAATGGCACTCCGTTTAGTCACGAAGAATACGTAAGTTATACAGGGAGAGCATAGAACAGCTTTACTAATTAAAGTCTTCGTAAAACATAACTCTACGAAATAATGGCACTCCGTTTAGTCACGAAGAATACGTAAGTTATACAGGGACAGCATAGAATAGCTTTACAAATTAAAGTCTTCGTAAAAGATAACTCTACGAAATAATGGCACTCCGTTTAGTCATGAAGAATACGTAAGTTATACAGCGAGAGCATAGAATAGCTTTACGAATTAAAGTCTTTATGAAACATAACTGTACAAAATAATGGCACTCTGTTTAGTCACGAGGAATACGTAAGTTATACAGGGAGAGCATAGATTAGTTTTACACATTGAAGTCTTTATGAAACATAACTCTACAAATTAGCTTTACAAATTGAAGTATAAAACATAACTCTACGAAATAATGGCACGGTGTTTTGTCACGAAGAATCCATAAGTTATACAGGGAGATTATAAAATAGCTTTACAAATTAAATTCTTTATAAAACATAATTCCCTGAAATAATGGCACTCCGCTTAGTCACGAAGAATTCATAAGTTACTCACAGCTTCCCAAATTAAAGTTTTACAAAACATAATTCTATGAAATAATGGCAATCCATTGAGTCACGAAGAACCAATAGATTATACAATTATATTTTCAATTTTGAAAAATATAGGACATAAAAATTACAAAATTATACTCATTGACAAAAAACACAGCTTGTGCAGGGACAATTTGGAGAAGATTATTGTTATGTAATGCAGAGAAAATTGTGATAAGTGAAAGTGTAGTACTTTTTTTGATGTCATAACTTTTCTTTCCTAGAAAGAAATACAATTTGAGGCCCGACTATACGATTTTTAAATTTATCATTTCATAAGCTTATTTTAGGTACCTAACCATACACTTTCAGTGCCCTAAAATCTCAGGTCCAATTATAATAAAACAAACATGTACTATTACACTTCCCATCCTTCATTTTATCAGTGGAGTACCTCCTATACAGCCATGCTTTTCTAGGGCGTCATTTTTCATGCAGCCTGTAAATTATTGATTTATATCGAGACCCCTTTCCTTTAATAATAAATTTATAAGAGCTTGCGTTAGCTGTTCATCCACGTGTAACTAATAGGATTACAACTCTCCTTCAAGACAATGCTGTTAGTAATAATATACTCTACTTTACCAGCCTTTTACTCGGGGGGATAAAACTTTATATCTTTGTGGCCAGAGAGTGTAGACATAATTCTGTACAGGTACTGTGTAATAATTAACTTATCTGAGCGAAACGGTTTTACATCGACGACAACTTCAGAGTCTAATTTGTTATATTATTATACATAATACAACAAGTTATGCTCGTACTTGAAGATTTTAGATGGCAATGACTCTGGAAAACGTGTATTTAAGCTTCTGAGTCCTGAGAGTACAGTATTATACATTCTATACCTTATACATGATTATGATATAAGATGTAAGTGCAGAGACCCAAAGTATAGAATAATATACTTGCATTTGTGCTCTAACTGTAATGTGCAGAATTTTTTCTGAATTTAAGTGTATTTTTTTCAAGTGTAGAAATGATATTGAAGTTTAAAAATAAAACAAAAAATGTCTCAAGACTCAGGAGGTTAAGTAAAAATATCCAAATTTATTTTTAGCATACAAATGCTTGCTATATATAGAATGTTTCAGAAATAGACCATCAAATTAATAAAGTAGTATCCTTAGAACTAGACAAACATAAATACAAAATGCATACATTTTAAAATCTGTTTTCAGATATGTACAATAAAAAATTAGGGATTAGACAGTCAAGGACGACTTTATTAATGCTCATACAATGTTGAGCATCATGCGGAGGTTACGTTAACAAAGAATGTTTCCTCAAGTGTCTAATTACAGATACCAAAAGTATTTTTGTGTGATATTAGATCTAACGATTTATATCGATAACTACTACACGCTTCAATCAATTCCGATATATACTAGCTATCTGGTATTAGTTCTGCATCGATTAACGTGCACTTCCTTTATGCGCTTGGTTTTCGTGAAGTCTGATCACACTTTCTATTATTGGTTATTACGTCTACATCTTTCATTAATTTGCAGTAGGCCTTGATTAACTGAAATTATGTTGAAAACAAGTGAATGCGACATCATAGCGAATTCATTATTTTAGAAGGCGCAAAAGCTTAGCGAAATACTCAACTCAATTTTAATGTAATAAAAATATATTATTCGTACACAAAAAGGGGTCGATTATTACAGACAG
Source organism: Periplaneta americana (assembly GCF_040183065.1). Classification (NCBI taxonomy): domain Eukaryota; kingdom Metazoa; phylum Arthropoda; class Insecta; order Blattodea; family Blattidae; genus Periplaneta; species Periplaneta americana. Next base: position 6,734,691 of record NC_091121.1, read on the forward strand.
AAATAGTTAATTTAGCACGGTCTAGTTCTAAAGTAAGTGCTAAACTTCGGTATTAATTTCAAAACTAATGAAATTTTCTGTAATGACATTATTTTACTCATTACAGTTTCAAACAACTGACTGGCGTCATATTGCTGTATGAATCGTTTCGACTATCGATTGCATTGTTGTCTGGAGACTAGGCCGCATGGAATGAGAAAGCGATTATGAAGTAGTTAACGAGAAGGCTTTGCCTTATTAAATTTAAATGCGAGGAATATATAGAGAGCAAATTAATAGATACATACAACTTTTATTTGAAGTCCCAAACGTTCTTACAATCCTAACCGTGCTCACAATAACAATCACGAACAGCATAAACGTTTAAACAATTACGGGGATTCGATTAATTTCTTGTGACTTTTTACTTCCGTCCGTTATCGCCTGTCCATTTCGCCCTTCTCATACTGAATTTGTGGTTCCCTCGAATCCTTTTAACCCAGCCTTCCTTACGTGACCCCGTTTTTTCCTTTCCTTTTGTTATCCCGTCCATTAACAATTTTTTTAGTCTCTATAGGATCTCCTTTGATGTGGGTATACTGACGTACCAGTCCTTTAGTATCTGTAAAACAGGGCCTGTCACATACTCCCATAACTTCCTTTGCAAGTCATTTTTCATTCTTGTCATTCGGCACAATCCCTTAGATCTCTTCAAAATATTTTCATGTGTGCCTATCGGGCAAGATAAATTTATACGTATGCCATTATCATCACCTCTGTTAGAGGCTCTATCTGATATGTATATACTTGACGATTTATGTCAGTTATTGTTTGTATAGGGGAGAGTCGGGTAGTATCGGACATCGGGTAATATCGGACAGTGCGCTTCTTTCATCTACCAACATATGGTAGTACCTGAATGACATGGTTACGTTTCTCTATGCGACATCACAGAAACGTAACCTTGTCAATCAGGTACTATCATCGTGTGGTAGATGAAAGAAACTCACTGTCCGATATTACCCGACTCTCCCCTACATGTGAAGTCTGACTAGTGTAATATATAGCTAGTAGGTGATGTATGCAATGCAGGGGGAAAGAAATTGGCCACTCTACCTCATTATCTCTTGGCTTAGTTGCCTCATAAATGGTGTTTTGTTGATATCACTTGTGAGGTTAAGATCTGTTTTCGGACAGTTGTCTAAACAACAACCATTTTTAACTCCTATCATAAATATTAAAATAAATTTATCATATAGGCATATCATTCGATCATAGACACAAAACAAGGAAGTATAATATTTCACTCCCTCTTATTGAACCAAAATGTAAGACTGAAAGAAGTCTAAGATATAGTTTTCATTTCGGCCCAAAGTTGCATAATAACTTTATAAGAAGTAATTAATTTAGTGGTCTGCCCAAGGTCAGGTCTTTCACTGCAAATCCAGCATTCTCCAATCTTTCCTCTTTGTCTCCGAATATGATCCATATATCTTAAAGTCGTCTATCATCTGATATCTTCTTCTGCCTCGAACTCTTCTCTCTTGTTCACCATTCCTTCCAGTGCATCCTTCAGTAGGCAGTTTCTTCTCAACCAGTGACCCAACCAATTCCTTTTCCTCTTCCTGACCAGTTTCAGCATCATTCTTTCTTCGCCCACTTTTTCCAATACAGCTTCATTTCTTATTCTGTCTGTCCATTTCACACGCTCCATTCTTCTCCATATCCACATTTCAAGTGTTTCTATCGCTTCTCTTCACTTCGTCGCAATGTCCATGTTTCTGCCCCATACAATGCCACACTCCACACAAAGCACTTCACTAGTCTCTTCCTTAGTTATTTTTCCAGAGATCTTCAGTTAAACTTTATGTAGTCCACATAAAGTGCAATTCTATACAACATTTTAATTTATTTTTGTACACTAAACATAAACGATTTATCTTTTTACTACTAATAAAACTGTAACCTGAAAGTGCAGCGCACGGGTATGGTTAGTTGTAATATAAAAATGCAGGAAATATTCTTAAGAGTCTATTTTTCTCTTAGATAAAAGTTGACAAAGGTAATAAATAATAAAATTAATAGTACATTATGCAACGAGCCTATAATGATAGTAATTAAGACGCGAGTATGTTTGTTTATGAAACGAGCGCAAGCGAGTTTCATAATTTTCATACGAGCGTCTTAATTACCATTATAGGCAAGTTTCATACGACTTTTTATGCTCGACCATATTTCTAACTTGAAATTATTCAGAAGTATTAATTTTATACGTATCTGACTGAAGATCGGAAGTGACCTTGTGCATAGCTCGTAAATTGTGAGATGTGCGCAGACGCGAAAGTATTGATTTTTTCCGAGGAACAATAATGTCATTGACCTTGATGTAATCTAGAGAATAACATGAACTAATTTTGATATAACCTGGAAATTGATTTAGACTTGAAAAACGAGATGACAAATTGAATTTGTTTGAATATTATTTACAATTAACGCTAATTACTATAGTAACAGAACATAACCTTCTGCGACAGTATTGGATTTCCAGCCTCCGTGACGTTTCCCTCGTTGTCTTTCGATTGCATATCCGAGAATAATCGAAAACCTGAACTTTAATTAATAGGTGTACTTTAATGACGTGCATTAAAGGACTGCTACCAGGTGTATAATTGCTACATTTCGGCATGGTCAAGCATAAAAAAATATATATTTGTATTTATTTTCATCGTATACCAACTTGTAAATGAATTAGGCTATAGCCAAACGCGTACAACAGAAGACGTCATCTTCGCGAAAATCACTTTTATTCGATTGTATTCATGGATGTCAGAGTAATTCATGCGATTGCTTTCAAACGGTAGAAATGGGTTAATAACATCACTGGGCGTGTCTGTCAGAATTGTGGAGTATTTCTACAAACTTTACTTCGACATGCGATCGAGTGGCGCTCGTGACAGCGTCTGTCATTCAAACACATGAGCCAGTCTTGGCTTCATTCCCGTCCTGACCGCTGAAGACCTTACTAAGTCATTAATACAGACGATACAGAAATGGGAGGAAATTTCCGATCCCATACTTGGATACAGCTTCGAAATTCCAGATGGAAAATAAAAGATATGAAATGTTACCAACATAAACATCCAATATGGGGGCTTTCAACGTGGTGGCAATGCACACAATATCCACTGATTTGAATATTAAATCCATTATTACAAAGTAAAATAAAAAATAGAAAATTTAACAGTACTTAACGGAGTTTGTGGTTAAAGCATGGTGATCCATTTCTAATTTCTTTGCTAATTTCTGGACTTCAATGGGATTAGATAAAATACTCCTCCTTCGTTGGTCATTATCGCTATTAAGGGGCCTGCTTCAATTTTGAGAAATCATCTTTATGAGCTTAACAATTATGCTTTTTTTAAGAGTGAAGATTGTTATGTGTATAATTAAAAAATTGGAAACCTCATATTTTAGTTTATAAACAAACATTTCACATTCACTAACATTAATTGTTTATAACTTTTGCCAATGCGGCAACCCCTTAATAAGGGCAGTTTGTAGCAATAAACAACCCATTGTGGAGTAATTAATTTTTCCTACAAAACATGTACTTTTTCAATAAGTTTCATAACAAAAAAATGTTATATAATCCACAATTTGGAGGTAGACAGATTGGATTTGCAGTAAAAACATCATTTTTCATAGGTATCTGGTCCCTGTATAAACATCAGAGAGTTTCACATAAGTATAAGGAAAGCGTGAAACATCACTTATGGAGGAGTGTCCTTAAAACCTTTAGCAGAACCTGTAGTATATATTATTTTAATGTACCGAAGTACATATGATATTTCCATGCAGATATTCTGCGTCATCATACGATGAAAGAGTAATGGAACGGAGAAAAATTCTCTCCGGCGCCGGGATTTGAACCCGGGTTTTCAGCTCTACGTGCTGATGCTTTATCCACTAAGCCACACCGGATACCCACCCCGGCGTCGGACAGAATGGTCTCAGTTTAAGTTCCAACTCTTGGGTTCCCTCTAGTGGCCGCCCTCTGCACTACGTCATAGATGTCTATGAACGTAGGACCGAAGTCCACTCTTTCATCGTATGATGACGCAGAATATCTGCATGGAAATATCATATGTACTTCGGTACATTAAAATAATATATATGATATGCGTAAATCACTTCGTGACTTAAGACGGCGCTTATTCCGTCGGATCCCGGCCAACTAGTCACTCATAACGAGTGCACCTCAGCACACGTGTGGACTTCAGTCCTACGTTCATGGACATCTATGACGTAGTGCAGAGGGCGGCCACTAGAGGGAACCCAAGAGTTGGAACTTAAACTGAGACGATTCTGTCCGACGCCGGGGTGGGTATCTAGTGTGGCTTAGTGGATAAAACATCAGCACGTAGAGCTGAAAACCTGGGTTCAAATCCCGGAGCTGGAGAGAATTTTTCTCAGTTCCATTACTCTTTCATCGTAGAACCTGTAGATTTAATTTCTGTTTCTTTAAATACAATGAAGGGGGAAAGGAACTGGCCACTCTACCCCATCATCTCCTGGCCTAGTTGCCTCGTAAGTGGTACCTTGTTAATATCACTTGTGAGGTTCAGACCTGTTTTGGGACAGTTGACTAAACAAGAACAACAAATACTATGAAAGATCCTCTCAAACTATGTTAATTCTAGACGGAATGATGGTGGATATTTTGTCGTCATGGTAACTGGACAGAAAGACAACACAGAATATCTATATATATAATTTGAACTGGTAATGGAAATTACGGGACAACGGCTGAACGGATTTTAATAAATGACCCCTCATTTTGAAGCTTGGAAATCAAAGTTTTTTAGAAAAATATTAGTTTTCAGTGAAATGTCAGTTTTCCTACATAATTTTCTTATTTTTTCAAAATCCGTCTTTCGTCAGTTTTGAGAACTAATTGCATTTTAAAATAAAACAACACACACACTACAATAAACAATAGGCTATTACACGACGGCTATGACCTGCAGGGTTGCTGACATATTAAGAGCTCAAATTCAATTGGTTATTAAAAGCTTCAAGACTTATTAAAATAATTTACAGGTCTGATTCTGCGGTGTGTAATTTTCTGAGTACAGCTGTGTATTGGATATTAAAATCTACAAAACCTGAGGTGGTTTGATGACATTATTACCATTTGAAATAATTATTATTATAGTTAATGCCATTATGTTAATATATAATCTACAAAACTTGCGTAAGATAATAATATTGTTATTAAAAATCAAATAATTTTATATAGTTATTAATCAAGTAGGGTTGGGTCTTTTTCATATATTTAATGGCGGTGTGGCGTAGATTCAGTATTGGCACGAGAGAGCGCAAAAATTACAGTTCCTAAGGAAAGATGTTATTACTTACTGATAAAATAGGAGGCCTAGAAAATTTTGTAGTCTCCCGATCATTTCAGCCAGATCTCTTAGCAGGATAAAATGATTTTACCCTCTACATTTCAAGCTCTACATGCAGCAGCTATACCAAGATGCTATGTCTATTGTTCGAAAGTATAGCAAACCTGACTTTCTTTAACGTTCACCTACAATCCACAATGACCTGAAATAGCTATTGCTTTACTCACACATGAAAAACTCACTGATCGTCCTGACATTTTTACTTGCATTTTCGCATTGAAACTCAAAAACTGAAGGTGGATAGGTTCAAGAAAAAGTATTTGGCATAAAAGAACCATTCAGAGGAAGTATGTTTCATTATTATGGAAGCAAATAACTTTCAAAATATTTGGTGTTTTTCATTGAAAATAAATCTGAAAAATTTTTATTTGAATGTCTAACGAACTTAGTTTGCAGCATTTGCTGCACAAGCCACTAGTCAAATACAGACGTGGACAAATTATTAGCAAAATTGAAGATTTTTATTATAATTTTTACATAATATGATTCTTCAATTCAGACTACAGTTGACATTTTTGCGTATTTCCAAATTATTAGCAAAATTGAAGATTTGTATTGTATATTTTTAGAAAATTTGACTCTTCAATTTGGACTATATTTGATATTTTTGCATATTTACAAATTATTAGCAAAACTGAAGATTTTTATTATATATTTTTACCAAATTCAACTCTTCAATTTGGACTACAATTCACATTTTGGATATTTCCAAATTATTAGCAAAACTGAAGATTTTCATTTTATATTTTTACAAAATTTGACTCTTCAATTTTGACTGCAGTTGACATTTTTGCATATTTATAAAGTTTTAGCAAAATTAAAGATTTGTATTATGTATTTTTACAAAATGTGGCTCTTCAATTTAAACTACAGTTACATTTTTGCATATTTCTGTCTACTATAATGATGGAAATATGAAAATTGTCAACTGTAGTCTAAATTGAAAAGTCAAATTTTGTAAACAGAATTATCATAAAAATCGTCAATTTTGATAATAATTTGTCCACGTTAAACATCTATAAGTTAGGTTAGATTCCAACCCATGAAAGTTAGTTCAGCATGCTCTCAGGATGTTATGAATACTTGAATAGAAAATATTTCTAATCCAAGCTTCACTCGCAGCTAAATACTTCAAGAAGACATTCATACTGCTACTCAGTAAGAAATGTGCTGGAGAATACTTGCGTGAGAGAAAGCTCTGTGATAAAAGCAATCTAAATGTAAATATTACTACATAACAATGGCATAAACTAAGCGGAAATGTTCTGAACACAGAAGGCAGCGAGATTCGGTCTTCCGCCCTTAATATCGAACTCAGATATAGATCCAAACTAATTGCTTTGAATTCCCGGGCGATGTTAGGGAATGGATTAATAAGTTGGAGGGCCTCCATTCCAGTTGATAACTTTCCAACGCGTCCCGGATTTTGATGACGCAATATTTTTACTGATACTATTCCGACAAAATTCGCTTCGAGTTTATATAAACTTTGTGGTTCTAGAAATACCAAGGTAAAAAGGTAAAGGTAAAGGTATCCCCGTAACATGCCATGAAGGCACTTGGGGGGCATGGAGGTAGAGCCCCATGCTTTCCATGACCTCGGCACTAGAATGAGGTGGTGTGGTCGGCACCACGCTCTGACCGCCTTTTACCCCCCGGGAAAGACCCGGTACTCAATTTTATAGGAGGCTGAGTGAACCTCGGGGCCGTTCTGAAAGTTTGGCAACGAGAAAAAATCCTGTCACTACCTGGGATCGAACCCCGGACCTTCCAGTCCGTAGCCAGCTGCTCTACCAACTGAGCTACCCACCGAGACAGCAGAAAATTTGTGACATTATTACAATTTTTACAAAGTAAATTTATTTAAGAATATTTTTAAAATTACAGATTTTAAATGTAGTTCTCTGCCATATAAAAATATGTCTTTATTTTTCTATATACACTTTTAACACATATAAATCACTAATTAGATTTCCAAGTTCTTTACCGTATTAATATTTAGGATTTACCTTTGCTTGACTAGTTTCGAAGTCTTGTGATTCACTGTCCAAAGTCTAGGCGTTCTCAAGCAAGGTAAATCTTAAATATTAATACAGTTGAAAATTTAAGCAATAAAAAAAACGTTACAAAACTTGTGGAAGATGGAGTAATAGGTACATCTGTCATCATAGTTCTTTCAAAGACGAAAGAGATTTTCGCACATTCTCGTACTTGGTCCTTGGTGAATCCCCAGAAAAGAATTTCAGGGGAGTCAAATCCGGTGATCGCGGAGGCCAACGGATTGTGCCTTTGCGACCGATCCACCTGCCTAGAAACACGCCTACGCAATTAACGTTTAATTTGATCGACACTGTTCCAAGTTCAAACCAGGCAGCAATTTTTCTCTTCTGCAATAACGTTAAGCGGCTGCCTGGCATTTTATCATTCCAGTCTATCACAACAATGTGTATAGGCATGGCCGTGTGCCATTATCTTTGGTGTTATAGAAGGCCATGCTCCAGGTTATTTTAAGTTGGCACCAAATGCACATTAGGCTACACATGGATAAGTAGCTTCCTCTGGCGGCGAGAGGAGAGGGTGTTTGTATCCAAATCGACTGTATGGCACCAGGAAGGGTTCTTTCTCGTGAGGATGAACATCATTTAAAAAAAAATTATCCAAAATAGTTGATTTTTGGATAGACTCGTTACCAGTGTTGCCAAGTCAGCGGTTTTGTAGCTAAATCTGGTGTTTTCAGGACTACGGTCAGCTACAGAATTTTACCGTCAGCGGCTAGCTATTTATTTGGCGTTTTTTGATGATTCTTGCGGAAGGAGATAATATTTTTAAGTTTTTTTTTCTGTAATGATGTTATATGTACTTGCGGACAACAATGTTAGTTAATCATAAACCAGAGTTTAGTTTGGTATTATCACAATTTCTCATTGTGCGATTGTAAAATATCAACGTTTTATGTTAACTCCATTTTGTGCAACCACGTCCATTCCTTGCCTCATCCATTGATGTTGTTGTAGATATAAGGTATGCCGCATTCGTTAAACTCTTAATCTAATGTATACATGCATTGTTTCTATAAATGAAATCATGTATTTAATCATAAAGAGAATAGATAATGAACTGAATTACTATTTGATTTTTCATTTCGTATTATAGTTTATGTAACACAGACATACTTAAAACTTAAAATCAAACTCATTGTTGCCAGGCACGTCTCCAGCTCGATATGAAATCAGATTTCGAACCGACTGTGATTTGATTATTTCCGAAGTGTCCAGTATATTCTTGATCTACTTCATTCAATTTTCATTATATATATTGTAACTTCAAAATTAAAAAAAAAATGTAGTTTTATTGTTACAACAATAACTCTTCACTTTCTACAATTTAATTCTACTCCCGTCAACAATGGGATTTGCTCTCCACACAGCAACAGAGTATTCGTTATTGCACTCCACAGACGACAATGACAATTTACTTGGATTATTGAGAACAACAATGAACTGTTTTTAATTTTAACTAATGTTCACAGAGCACTATTTACAAACCAGAACTGTCAGTTCTCAGTTCACAGTTCGTTTGCTTTGGCTAGTTCTTCTAGCGCAGTCACTCAAGTTCAAAGTATCTCGAACCACAGACCTTCAGAGACAGTCCACTGAACCTCGAACTCAGGTCCCCCAACTGCGGTCCAGTGCATTCGAACTCAAGTCTTCCAACTGCGTTGCTTCCGCCTAGATCCTCGGACAGTTGCGGACACACACTCAAGTCGAACTCCGGTCTCAAGCTGGCTTCACTGCTACACAAGACTGGCTGGCTTGCTGTTCACCGACTACAACAACACTGCTAACTGCTCCTCCTCAAGTTCGCTCGCGTGTTGTATTTATAACTAAACCACAGTTACGAGAAATTTCTACAATGCTAGAGATTTCCACGGATGTCAGGATGGCATTCTCGAATAATCTGGATATCTCCCCCCTCTGCCGCGGTCGCTCTCTCTCCACTCCTCTCTCCGCCACAGCACATGCCCCAGGAAGCAGATGCGCGCGCAACCTGCCCGAATCACGGCCGACCTAGCCCTTCCTCCGCCGGTTGTGAGATCGAAACTCACGTGGCCGTCACAAAAAATATATATATATATATATATAATTTAACGATGCCGCGTAAAACTCCATACGTACAAACATTCAGAGATGTGTAGAAAAAACATAGTGTTGAAAAATTGGGTGGAAGAAATTGCCGGTGATAGTTGGAAAGCTCGGTGTAAATGGTGTAAGGTGATATTGAATGCAAAATATTAAGATTTAATTACCCATGCCGATAGAGATCAACACAAAAAGAGTAGCGAGTGTGTTTGTGTTGCTCGGCAACAGTTGCTGAGATACAGTGGCGGAAAATTAACTTTGGGGATTGGAAAAATGTTTGCAACACTACACGCTTCTGCGCGGAGGTGAGTGTTATTTCAATTTCCAAAGGATTAGAAATATTACGTTTTTTTATTTTAAATCTCATTATGGTTCATTCCAAATTTTAGGTTGCGGTTTTCAGTGATGCATTGGTCCTTCAGAGAACTAGCTAAACTGGCATTTTATTTCCTTATCCTACCATTGTCAAATGCAGAGGCTGAGAGGCTATTTAGCCAGATGAATCTTGTGTAAAGCAAAGGAACAGGATGAAAAATCCCAAGCTAAATACAGGACTGAGAAGCAGGACTGAGAAGACTTGAAAAATGTTGTTGCACGTATGCATTGCCCCAAGATATATAGTTTGTATTTCGAATTTGGAAGTGATGTATTAAGAAAAATCTGGAGTTTCTTAACTACAGTTTAGCGGTTTTTTCAAGCTCGTGTAGCGGTAAATGGAATTCTGAGTTGGCAACACTGCTCGTTACTTTTGAAAGACTCTGTATAGTTTTCATGGCAACATTGCTTTTCTGTATCAGTTTTCACTTTGACCGTAATTCCGCAACAATATGCGGAAATCCATAATAATGATGGACAATTCGTACAGTTGGCAGCTCTAACTAGTACATTCACTATACTTAAAATTAACCTATGTAAGATGGATCAATTAAAACAAATTGTTTTTGAATTCAACGAGAATACAGTATATTTTCCACTGTTGGTTAAAATGTGAAAAACAGAAGAGACAGGAAGTTAAAGCCTCAACATTTAAGAACACAAAATCGTGAAACACATGCACAGAAGCTGAAAACGTTTTAGAATATATACTTAAAACCATGATTTACCTAAGTGACATGAGACACTTATTACATTAAGTGAATTATTCTAATTCAATGGATTCCATATTGCGCGTCCTGAAACCCTCCAGGATTTATTTTACATTATATTATACAGGGTGTTAGGAAAATAAGTGTTAATATTTATTTGAAGGGAAGAAAAGCTATGTTATACATTGACATCATTTTATTTTTACTTCAATTTATATTGCACCTGAGTTTTTTAATGTACTTCACTCCCACCCCTTCTACTAACGAAGTTCAACCGTGCTGCACACAGATCCAAGACCGCATATACAGTCATAGTAAACAGTACGTTCCAGAAATCTGTTAGCGTTTTCCAGCGACGAAACAGCTTTCAATATTGAATCATTTTCGCACAGGTAATGTCGTCCATTTGCCTACGTCGTATCTCGGTTTCCCCCATCTGCTTTTATTCGCCAGCTAGTGGCTGGGCTGTCGTCTTAGCTCTTTTGTGAGAACATTAATTTCTGTTGGGAATTGGACGTCTACGTAATATTACACAACTGTTTAAAACAACTTAAATAAAAGGGCCTCGTTAAGTAATTGTCACGTGACTACTACGACCCTACGACGTAACCACTTGGACGGACAGTAGATAGTATGTGTGATAATACTATACTCTATTTTGATTAAACAAAAACCTAATGAAAATGATCAAACTCAAAAGCGCGATATTTCCTAGTTTACGTAAATGGATGAACTACTTTTCTTCCCTCCTATACCTAGCAAAGTGATTTGTTTGTATATTATGCCAGTACATCGAACTCCAGTCGTGGAAGGGGGTAGCAAACGGTGTTGATCCAAAGGTATAGCCAAGTTAATATTAAAAATGTTAGTAAACATAAAATGATGTCCCTGTACAAATTGACATATTTCGTGGTGTAGTAGTAGTAGTAGTAGTAGTAGTAGTAGTAGTAGTAGTAGTAGTAGTAGTAGTAGTAGTAATAATAATAATAATAATAATAATAATAATAATAATAATAATAATAGCTTTAATCCATGTTAAATCTTTCATAAACTACTTTCAACACTTTAATATAAACAATTGATTAAATGGCGATCTTAATCGTGTTAATTATGTAAGCATGTGGGACTTACAGCTGTTTCGGTGTTTCTTCACACCATCCTCGGAGCCTACTAGATCTCGGCGTCATCTCGAACTTACAAGTTTTGTTGACAAGTTTTGAAATCAAACGCACCCACACAACAGGCAGCGAAGTTCGATATGACGCCGAGATCTAGTAGGCTCCGAGGATGGTGTGAAGAAACACCGAAACAGCTGTAAGCCGCACATGGTTACATAATTAACACGAGTAAGATCGCCATTTAATCAATTATTTAATTGCTTTAAACTAATATTTGATATGTGAAAAATATATTTGTACACTTATGAATCTGTCAGCTGCTGAGACCCTGTTTTTAAAGCTCTGGTACACAGAATTTTTAAATGACACTAAACTAGTTTGTAGTTTCACGTATCTTTAATTTTGTACTTTATTCCTCACAAACATTTATATATCTTCTGAATTAGTCGACCTGGTTGGGAAGTTGGTATAGCGCTGACCTTCTATGCCCAAGGTTGCGGGTTCGATCCCGGGCCAGGTCGATGGCATTTAAGTGTGCTTAAATGCGACAGGCTCATGTCAGTAGATTTACTGGCATGTAAAAGAACTCCTGCGGGACAAAATTCCGGCACATCCGGCGACGCTGATATAACCTCTGCAGTTGCGAGCGTCGTTAAATAAAACATAACTTTTCTAACTTTCTTCTGAATTATTAATGCTAAATGTATGAACTCACATTCTTCAGGCTATTAATAAACTTTTCTCTGTTTCAGAAATTTGTTATTTTGCTGCATTTGAAAAATGTCCCTCCTTACCAAAAGTAGATATTTGTAAAATTAATTCTTAATATGTAATTGTTTCTCTTAAGATTTTGAAAGCCAGTATCAAAATTATATTCCAGATATTTTAAAGAATACGCTCTTAGAGGTAAAATGTCAAAAGGATTTTGAATTTATCAGCACGTAGAGCTGAAAACCCGGGTTCGAATTCCGATGCCGGAAAGAATTTTTCTCTGTTCTATCCATCCTTCATCATATGGTAACGCAGAATTCTTGCACGGAAATATCATATGTACATCGGTAGATCATAATAAAATAATAATCAAATATTTTTAAATTTTTTTTTACAAAATTTGGTACCTACATTTTTTTTTTCAGAAATTAATCTCGAATTTGAGTTTTGCAGCAATGATATTTATGCACACTAAAAATGAATAATGTATTGTACATTAATGAGGGGAAAAAATGCAAATTATACCATCCTCTCCCCTTAAATGCTATCGAATTAAGAACAATTAATTCATTTCAGATCTTCAGAAGATAAAGGTCAATCGGCAATTCCGAGGGCGACCTAATTTTGCACACGTTTCCTTTGAAAGATATATTAGTGCTAATACTGGAAAAATCTTCAGGTAAAAAAGTGCAAATAAGATTTTAATTCGTAATGATTATATCAACAGCTAGCCATGAGGTTACTCTTATTTTCATAACACCCTGTATACGAGGATATAGATTGCTACATGCAAATTATAAAAGTGTTTCTAATAAATTTAGTGAAGATGTGCAAGACAAATGCGAACCATATCTTTAAAGTTAAAAATGGCTTCTTTCATACCTTTATTGTGACTTCTGAAGTTTAAAAGGAGTTTCACGCTCACCTGGGGCTAAAATGAAGAACAAAATCTATATGTTCCAGACGTATGATTTACTTCTAAGCAAAATCATCAGTGTATTTGTTAAATTTCGTTATAATTTATAGTTTATATTACTTAATAAAACACTATACTTTTGTCATATAAGTAAAGAGATATTTTACAAATTAAAAAAAAACAATAGAAGTCTCACAAATATGTACTACAAAACTGCAACCTCACCTTTTTCTTAGCCTGTCCACTACAGCTTTCCAGCGGGCCGACATATCGGCGTTGTCATGGTAATCCAACGACGAAGTTATGTAGTTTGTCTTGTTGTACGCGTTTAAAGTTACTTTCACTAGATTTTCACACCCACAGGTCTCATATTTTACTGTGTTCTTCAATTGTTAACTTCATTTCACACATTAGAGTCACATATTTGTTGGCTTTCTTCATGTAGACGCCGTTACACACACAACACTTCAAAAAATAGTAAGGTTAAACTTTATTACATTAAATTTACACTCACTTTTTCATAAATTTTATAGTTCGTAATTTTCTTCCTGATGAACTAACGCGGTAGTTAAAATGATTTAAACTCTATCCCCCTACAATGTCAAAAGTTTAGATCGAGTTTGAGCCCAGAAAAGGCGCAAGCAATTGTAATGGGACATCCACACAGAATATGATTTTTTTTTTTAAATTGTTGAATACTCTCTTTTAACATTTATAATATACAGGGTTAGTTAAAAGTCCCGCACCACCTAAATAACTTTTGAAGCATGTGGTGCAGTGACATGAAACTTGGTATGTGAGGATAACCATATACTAAGAACTCAATAATGGTATTACCGAGGTTTTTTCTACTTCCGGTTTAACCGGAAGTAACTCCATCTCTTTTATTTTAAATGGAACACCCAATATATTATTTTATTTTTGAATAGTACTCATTAAGAGCTTTCCAAAAAGTACCCACACTTGATATTTTATAAGTCAACATGTGTCACCTACGAAGTAAATATGTGAGTTATGTTGATATGATTTAAATTTATTTGTAAAATATAGTATGCCTTTTTAAAAATTTATAATGCTTTTTTTTAAGATTATTGTGCCTTTTTACGTTTTTATTGCCTTTTTTTTTTGCCTGCCTATTTTAACTGTTATAAATGCATAAACATCAGGGATCTAATTATTACTAACAACAAACACGAGAAAGTGTTTTGAATTGAAAGAGTGATAGTGGATTCATTGCAACAAAAATCGATCAGAATTCGGATAAGACCAACTTCGTTGATACGAACAGGCGATTTTTCGGTCCCTTGAGGTTCCTCTTAACGAGGGTTTATTGTAGTTCATTAGTAAAAATGCATTTGTAACAATATGATATTCGTCAATTGTTCCGTTCGCATTCTAGCCTACTGAAATCAGTCCGTGCTACACGAGTAGACACTAAGAAAGAAGGATAAATAAAGTAATGAAAAGAAGGCACCAAAGAAAAATTAAAAGAGAAGAAAAAAACAAAGGGAAAGTAGCCTATTGGAACGGAAAGGAGTGAATACAAAAAAGAACGAAGAAAAGGGTAAAGTATAAAGGAGAAAAGGAAGGTGCGTATGGGCTATTCCATCTCAAATCGACCGAAATATAGAGAAAATTGACCGTGCAATTTTTAAATACAATGGAACTTTTTCTGTTCGTTGACAATTGTGATACAATGCTTTGTGCAAAGTTTGAGGCATCAGAACTTCATAGTGTTTAAATTTAAAATATTTAAAGTTATCGTATTTTCATAAAATTAGCAACTTTAAACTATTGTGGCTCCGAAACCCTTTTACACAATGAACAAAATCATGGTTTATTTTGATGCTGAGAAATTAAAGTTTATATTGACATGTAAACGGTTTTTCTTACTTTTTATGGAAATGGAGAAATTTAGATGTTTCTTCATTAAGACGCCTTTGCCCACGAAAAAATATTTTTAAAATATATGGTTAGATTCCGCATTGACAGTACAAATAAACACATATTTTTTACTGGTGCACCGTTGATAAGAAACTATTGAAAATATCAAATAAAGAAAATAGATAGTACGCGCGTGAACTAACCAGCTGACTATAGGTAGTCGAGACAAGCAAGGCCAGGAGACAAACAAGTGATGTGTCGTCTAGCAGTCATGGCTGGGCTAGCTTTATCACAGGTTTTCATAAACACAGGAGTAAAATGACGCCCAATGCTCGCTTATCTTCATCTCTCGGCCAGTGCGTGCGGTACTGCGCCGTTCAAGTCTAGGCGTGTGAAAATAATTTATTTAATACCCTTGAAACTTATTGCCGAGCCACTAAGCAAACAATGCCGAATCCCTCTTAATAATGCAAGGTTTTTTCTCAATACTTTTTACATTTTTACAAATGGCCAAAAAGCCTAAAAGTAAGTAAAATCAGATTATCAGTCTCTCTGTGTACAATAAAAATAAGGATTACTTCTTAACATAACCTACCAAATGTCAGCTTCAAAATGAGCTCCCGTTCAATGTTCTGCAGTAAATGGTTCCAGGGTTCTGAGCGCTGAAAGAGGCTTGTTTTTATAAAATACGCTAAATTTGTCGCTCAATAGTACGAAAACCGTTTGACTTCCTCAGCACCTTGTATAAATAGGGAAAAAATTAGAGTATTAAAAAAATGCGAAGTTTTTTACTGATCGATTTCATACGGAATAGCCCGTATGATAAAAGTAGGAGTAAAATAAAAACAGAATTAATGAAGATAAAAATAATACTACAAAATTTATAACGGTGCAAGTTGCTAGATATAACAATAGCCTATAATTGGAGTTAACTGTACATTTCGCAAGCTATTCAATATTCTAAACAGTTTCAAACTTGTGAAAAAACGAATGATTCAACATTTTAAAACTTAATTTCGTATTATGCATCTATTTAAATTAACGATCCACTCGAAGTTTCTGCACTGTGAATTTGAAAAGATATTCTGAACGTAGATTCAAGAGGTTTGTCGATAATATGGACCAGAAAGAGATGTTAGAACCAACTGGTTCAAAAGTAACAAGCAGTGTGGACATCATCTTCTTCCAAGCGAATGAACGCTAAAAAATCCCATTTCCTCTTCACGTTATTTAATACAGTGGCTTCGCTCTCGGAAAACCAATTTGTAACAACAAATCGGGCGGATAGGCGGAATTTTTTATCTTGATTTGATTCCGTTTATTTACTTGAGTGCATATTCACTGAGATATCACGGGGGGTAATCAGACGGAAAAGATTATCAGCTGTTTCGGTAGAGGAGGCATTTGCCATGGCAACGGAAGCACCGCGGCAGGCCTAGCTATCTCAACTGGAAGTTCGCTCACTCAAGATCCACGAGCTCGCTTCGAATCACTGCAGAATTAGAGACGTTAGCCTATCATGTTCCATGGAGCTTGCTGTTCGTCAAATTAGTGTCCATATTTGTGTGAGGAACGTACAGAATAAAACCAGCTACAAGAAGGAACGCAAACAACATTTCACTATCCATTATGAAGCAATTATAAAAATAAAATGTTTTCTTGCTGCTATCTTGTGACTGGTTCTCATATTTGACTAGTTCTCAGTCAATAAATTAGTATTAAATTGTAACAAAACTAACATAATTCAATTTAAATCCTGTCCAATTCAACGTCGTAAATTTCTAGCGCAATAATTAACAACAGATCCCTACTAGAAACAACAACAACCAAATTTCTTGGCTTAAAAATCGATAATGTGTTAAATTGGAAAAATCATATTAAAGAAATTACCTCCAAACTAAATTCACCTTGTTTTGCTATTAGATCTATGCAAAAGATAGTAAATATCAATACCTTAAAAACAATATACTTTGCATGCTTCCACTCGGTAATGAGTTTTGGAATAATATTCTGGGGAAATTCCACAGATAGTAACAATATATTTCTATTACAAAAAAGAGTAATTAGAATAATAGTAGGTGCCAAATCTAGGGAATCGTGTAGGACTATTTTCAAAAAACTACAAATAATGCCCATGGCTTGTCAGTATATCTTTTCATTAATAGTCTTCCTCGTATGTAATCGTGAAAACTTTGTAACTAATTCAACAGTTCATAGCATAAATACACATCAAAAAAATGACTTTCATACTCCATCGGCAAGTCTATCGTGCTATCAAAAAGGAGTGCGTTATATGGCAGTAAAATTTATTAATAGCCTCCCTATCGATATAAAAAATGAAACTCAAAACATAAAATTATTTAGGGCCAAATTAAAGAAGTACCTAATTTCTCACGCCTTCTATTCTGTAGGTGAATTCATGACATTCAATAACACTTCATGAAATTGATACTAAAACTATGTGTTGTACTAGTAGACTATATTGTAAATCTCGTCTGTATATATTTCATCTAGACTGTGACTATAAATTAAGATTTTATAATAGTATTAAGTTTTTTGACTTGTTCCATATTCTAGCTGTAAGCATGTATGAATACCATGGAATGTTAATAAATACAATACAATCAGAGGATAATAATAATAATAATAATAATAATAATAATAATAATAATAATAATAATAATAATAATAATAATAATAATAATAATAATAATAATAATAATGTTTTATTTTCGCTGGCAGAGTTAAGGCCATAAGGCTTTCTCTTCCACTCAACCAGCCTTAATCAATACAATACATATTTAGATTAAGAATATTTACACTACACTTAAATGGTTCTCCAGCAATATTCTTCAATTAAGTTAACGACTAGTAGACTACATATTTATTTAAATTTAGATAAACCTATAAGGTAAAGTAGTAACTTAATTTATAAGCTAATTTAATTCAATCAATTATAATTAATTTGAGATTTGAGATAGCTAGTAAAACGATGAAAATTAATTTAATATAAGCTTACTAAAACTATGTTACAGGGAGAAAAAAAAATATATATATAAATCTAAAATATATTTCTATAATGAGAATATTAATGTAATTTCCATTAGAAGTTTTGTAAATATATTTAGAGAAATTAATGATAATAATAAGAATGGACAGATGTTCGTTTCATTATATGTAATAAATATTAATCAGCAATTAATTTGTTAAGTAAGAATTTATGTAATTTTGACCTAAATGAAGTTATTGTCCAACAACCCCTTACATCACTCGGTAGCGAGTTCCAATTTCTGGCAACTGAAACTGTATAAGATGAAGAATATAAAGATGTCTTGTGGTAGGGTATAATGAGTAAATTGTTATGATGAGATCTTGTACTTAGCTGATGATATGCGGATAAATTTTGAAAACGAGAAGCCAAATAGATTGGGGTAACTGTGCGCAGAATTTGAAATAAGAGAACAAGAGAATGCAGGGCTCGTCGATCGCTTAGCCTTAGCCAAGACAGAGTTTGGAAAGACGGGGAAACATGATCATACTTACGAATATTACAAATATAACGGACGCACGCATTATGCACACGTTGTAGCCTGCTGCTCAAATTTGCATTTAGGATACTTAATATAATATCGCAGTAGTCAAAGTGTGGCATCACGAGTGTCTGTACAATGATTAATTTTGATTTATCAGGAAGAAAATGCTTCAGTCGCTTGCCGATTTAAAATATCATTTGTATTTTGTTTTCTAACAAGGAAGAAACTTTTACTTGAATGTTTAATCTGTTTGTTTACTATGTTTACTGTATATGATTATCTTTTCTATTCTTAATTTCTCTTGTTTGTTTTCGCTCTGTGTGTTAGTTATGCTTTGTCCAATGAGGCAGTCCCGTTATTGGGAAAGCTGAAAAATTCTCTTTCTAAACAATAAAGGATAGAATATCTATAGCAGAATCCCGTGTAGGCCAAACAGTAAAACCTGGGTTATACGCAATTCAAGAGGAATTGTTTAAAGAGGAATACAATTGGATTTTAGGTGAAAATATTTATTTATTTTTTCAACATATTATTTGGTTTTCGCTCTTGAAAATGATATATTACATATAACTATAGTCAAATTTTATCCATTGAAATTTTTACATTTTTTGAGAAGGGATATCATAAATTTACGGAGCTTTAGTGGAAAAATCATACATGTATATACAGAGTGATTCACGAGGATTTACCGTCCCTTACGGAGTTCATTTCCGGAGACCTTCTGAGCAAAAAATGTCATACAAACATTTGTCCTAATCTCAATATTTTCAGAGTTACACTGATTTGAAGTTGTTTGTAAAATATATTTATTCTTGAGTTTTAAAGGCAAAATAATATTACAGATGAAGAATAAACTATCCAAGAATGTCATTTCTATAATTAGCTAGCATTCTGAAGCTCAAATGTGTTGTGAATTCCATAGTTGCTTCGTACAGAATTTTTTTCTATTTTTAACTACAAAATTACATTTTCTTACGCATTTATAACAACAATTGTTATAAGTCACGCCATTCTTGTAAATTCTTTAAAACTGTATATTAAGATGCATAATTAAACTGTAAAGAATAAAGTTCCCAAAGTCGTATGATTTGTAATAATTTTTGTGATAAGTATGTAAGAATGACATCATTTTTAGTTAAAAATTGAAAAATAAAATCTGTACAAAGCAATTAACAACACGTTTTTAGCTTCAGAACACTAGCCAATTAAGGAAATAATACTTTAGAATAGTTCATTCTCTATTTGTAATTTTTACCCTTAAAACTAAAGGAAAAAGTATTTTACTAACAACATCAAATTAATGTAACTTTGAAAATATTGAAATTAGGACAAATTTTTATGTGACATTTTTTGCTAAGAATCTTTTTGGAAATAAGCTATGTAAGTGACGGTAAATCCTCGTGATTCACCTGTATATTGCCTACACAAGGTTATTCAAAAGTAAGTTACATTTTGTCATCGACATAAACTTTTTAAGAATTGAGATATACACAAAAAAAGAACATACTTATGCACTACATGTAGCAGCTATACCAAGATGCTATGTCTATTGTTCGAAAGCATAGCAAACCTGACATTTTTTAAATTTTTACCTACAATCCACAATGACCTGAAATAGCTTTTGATTTACTCCCACATGAAAAACCCACTGATCATCCTGACATTGTTACTTGTGTTTTCGCGTTGAAACTCTAAAACTGAAGGTGGATAGGTTCAAGAAAAAGTATTTGGCAGAAAAACCCCATGCAGAGGGAGTATGTTCCATTATTACGGAACCAAATAACTTTCAAAATGTCTGGTAGGTCTATTCTCCATTGCAAAACATGGGAAAAATTTTTATTTGAACGTCTAATGAATTTAGTTTGCAGCATTTGCTGCACAAGCCACTAGTTATATCTATTTCTAAATGTAACGTACTTTTGAATAGCCATAATATATATAGTTTCCAATTTATTCTTTGATTTTCCCCTTTAAAATTATATATGGAATATGATTATGCTAAAATTGTATCTATGTCAACTTCTAGTTCTTCTGAGATAGGGCCGTAAGAGACACGCTGTGAAAAAAAAAAAACTGCCGATCTAGATATTACATGAGGAGTCAGGAGTCAGAATAAAGCTGACATGACCTCAGCGAGTGTATACGCTTTGTGTAAAGAGGGAATAACAAAACACTCGCGCGTGAAAAGAGGATTTAGTGTTTGCTTTTAAACACGTATCACGTATGTAAGGAAAGCGCTGTAATGTTTGGGAGGCCTCTACAGAACTATCCACTTTGTGGCGGGACATAAACCGAGGTCATACAGCGCACGCGCACCCGATAAAACAACTCAGCTTCAAGGCATTTCAATGTAATGCAGCAGCTAAAAACACACTGCGCTTTGCTTTCTTCTTAAACTCTTATTTAACGACGCCGCCTCAGCTGTGTCCTATTTATGGCATTGAGTGAATCAGCAGTGATCTATATATTCCAGTTTCTATCACGTTACCATATATATTTTATGGTATTTAATTTTTCATACCGCAATTAAACATCAATCAAATATAAACTAAATATATTCATTAACCAACAGTCTGTGATGACGTGAATATGTTAGGGGAATATCCACAAACGATTAGGGAAAATACGGAAATTTTACTGGAAGCAAGTAAAGAGATAGGTTTGGAAGTGAATCCCGAAAAGACTAAGTATATGATTATGTCTCGTGACCAGAATATTGTACGAAATGGAAATATAAAAATTGGAAATTTATCTTTTGAAGAGGTGGAGAAGTTCAAATATCTTGGAGCAACAGTAACAAATATAAATTATATTCGGGAGGAAATTAAACACAGAATAAATATGGGAAATGCCTGTTATTATTCGGTTGAGAAGCTTTCATCATCCAGTCTTCTGTCAAAAAATCTGAAAGTTAGAATTTATAAAACAGTTATATTACCGGTTGTTTTGTATGGTTTTGAAACTTGGACTCTCACTTTGAGATTAGGGGTCTTTGAGAATAAGGTGCTTAGGAAAATATTTGGGGCTAAAAGGGATGAAGTTACAGGAGCATGGAAGAATTTACACAACACAGAACTGCACGCATTGTATTCTTCACCTGACATAATTAGGAACATTAAATCCAGACGTTTGAGATGGGCAGGGCATGTAGCACGTATGGGGGAATCCAGAAATGCATATAGAGTGTTAGTTGGGAGACCGGAGGGAAAAAGACCTTTGGGGAGGCGGAGACGTAGATGGGAGGATAATATTAAAATTGATTTCAGGGAGATGGGATATGATGGTAGAGACTGGATTAATCTTGCACAGGATAGGGACCGATGGCGGGCTTATGTGAGGGCGACAATGAACCTGCGGGTTCCTTAAAACCATTTGTAAGTAAGTAAGATAACAGGCTATGCAAAACAGTAAGCGATAGCGATAGACATGGTTAAGCTCAGACTTAAAGTTCCCTGTCTCAAAATGTTCAAGGAGCATTCTCTATTTTTCGTTCAATTTCTTCACGCTTTTACTGAACCACTCTGTATATTGTAACTTTATAGTTAATCAGTTACTGCTAGAAGGGAACTTTTCTACATATTTTTCAAACCTACTTTTTATCCCTTATATTTTTATAGGTCATATTTCGTTTATAGAATTTTATCCCTGTGTAAATTTGCAAGACATTTTTGCGACCTGCATTTGTGCAAGGCCCCTTTTTCAGATCCGATATTGTAATTCATGATTACAATAATGATTTTCATTCTACAACATTTAACAGCTTACAATCTGTCTCACACCGATATTTCGAAATATTCTGTGTTGTCGTTTGGGTAGATTCCACAGCTGAGTAAGAGTGTTTGAAGTGCGGACTTGAACCGGAAGCAAATCAAGGAATGCTTCATGTAAACATCTCATTAGTCAATTGTTTTCAGGCTCAGTGATCAGAGCAAAGACTCTCAACTGCTCACAACTGTGTACAGCTCAAGAGACTGCATGGGATCCTTTGCTATGCCATTCAAAGTCTGGTAAACGTCATCGCTACGAATTTAAGGTGATGGTATTCAGGACAAAGGTTTTTGCGAAATGTTGATTCTAACATTCCTACTCTCAGACTGTAAAGTAGTAGACATACTACTTTTTTTCTTTTTTTTTTAGTAGGTTATTTTACGACGCTTTATCAACATCTTCGATTATTTAGCGTCTGAATGAGATGAAGGTGATAATGCCGGCGAAATGAGTCCGGGGTCCAACACCGAAAGTTACCCAGCATTTGCTCATATTGGGTTGAGGGAAAACCCCGGAAAAAACCTCAACCAGGTAACTTGCCCCGACCGGGAATCGAACCCGGGCCACCTGGTTTCGAGGCCAGACGCGCTGACCTTTACTCCACAGGTGTGGACACTTTTTTTTTTTGTTCTATAATTATATTACTTCGGGTAGGATAGTAACAGCAAAGGAAACTTTTTAATGAAAAGAATCATCTTCTGCGGACCTCTGGAAAAACAACTAAGAAAGAGACTAGTGAAGTGCTTTGTGTGGAGTGTGGCATTGTATATGGCAGAAATATTGACATTACGACGGTGTGAAGAGAAGCGACTAGAAGCATTTGAAATGTGGATATGGAGAAGAAGGGAGAGTGTGAAGTGGATAGACAGAATAAGAAATAAGCTAGAAAGAGTGGGTGAAGAAAGAATGATGCTGAAACCGATTAAAAACTGAAAAAGGAATTGGTTGGGTCACTGGCTGAGAAGAAACTGCCTACTGAAGGACGTACTGGAAGGAATGGTGAACGGGAGAAGAGTTCGGGGCAGAAGAAGATATCGGATGATAGACAACATTAAGATATATGGATCATATGAGAAGACTAAGAAGAAGGCGGAAAATAGGGAAGGTTGGAGAATGCTGGATTTGCAGTGAAAAATCTGCCCTTTGGCGGAAAACTATGAATGAATAATGGGATATTCTCAAGTGCTTATGTACAGTATATAATTTCTTTCTTAATATATTCTCTGTGTCTCGAAAATAGTTCCTCACTTTTCGTCTTGATACATTCGGTTTTAATGAATTATTATTCATGCATATTTTAATTACACAATTTTTAACACTATATCACTTCGGATTATATATTATATGTCTTTCTCGTGTTAAATTTTACCGTACCTGGTTAACATGTTTCGGCCTGTTATTGGCCTAATTTCAGAACACACACACACTCTTTGAGTCCACATTACACTACACAAACACACCCTTACAGGAAACAAAACAAACGGCGCCAAAACCAGGAACAACTAGTTCCGAAGAAGGCCAATAACAGGCCGAAACATTTTTTAACCAGGTACGGTAAAATTTAACAGGAGAAAGGCATATAATACATATTCCGAAGCATTATTATTATTATTATTATTATTATTATTATTATCATTATTATTATTATTACTATTATTACTATCATTATTATTATTATTATTATTATTACTAGCCGTACCCGTGCGCTCCGCTGCACCCGTTAGAAATAAATATAAAGTAATTACATAATTAAAATAGGACATTTGATCCAGGGAACATTCGTGTTTGATAGAAGGATAAATCGTTTAATATGTTACTTAATTTAAATTCCATCCAAATAATTAAAATGCGATCATTTTGGTCCAAAGACCACTCATTGGTGCAATGACAATTCCTTTAACATGTTTCTAATTTTTATTACATGCAACCATAGTTTAATGAACATTGACATCATTTAGATTTAATGTGTATACTTTATTTTACTTGTTATAGGTTTCCATTGAATTATGGTAATAACTTAATTTTAACCCTTGTTTTCTCCGTATTCAGTAAATGGCGCTTGGCCCACTATGGTTCTGAACCCTTCAAATAACTTAAATTATATTATATAATATTACATTACATATATTATATTATATTACATTATATTATATTATATTATATTATATCAGGAGTTACTGTAATAACATTATAGCATTATGTCCATCTAGAGAAACTACGCTTTCCAATGGTGAAATAGTAATTAATTATACAAATCGGTTATTTTAGTTTCCTATATTACTTCATACAAACACAGAAACATTCTCTGTATGCTCTTTCATAGCTTTCGATTGTTGCTGTCCAAGGCCCCTTATAGACGAAGTGATTTGTTTTTTATTTCATTATACGGCCTTATATGGCAGTTATTTTAATTTTAAAACTCATTTATCTCATTAAATATCAGTCCTATCAAAATTGTTCAAGGAATAAAACTTATCGCAAATTAGTTTTAAAGAAACGTTTGCTATGTAACATTTTTCACAAAAATCAATAATAAGCGAGATATTTCGATTTATTTAATTCAGGCCCCCTTAAAACCCGCCTTTTAAATAATGTATTTTGAATGCCATATAGCCTAAAATCTAAGTTACAACGAACTTAATTTATATTCCAATTTTCATCGAAATCCGTTCATACATTATCGCGTGAAAAAGTAACAAACATACAGACAGACAGACAGACAAAAATTTGAAAAAAGCGATTTTCGGTTTCAGGGTGGTTAATTATATATGTTAGGACCAATTATTTTTGGAAAATCGAAAATTACCAGAAAAATTTCGGCTACAGATTTATTATTATTATTATTAGTATTATTATTATTATTATTAGTATTATTATTATTATTAGTATTATTATTATTATTAGTATTATTATTATTATTATTATTATTATTATTATTATTATTATTATTATTATTATTAGTGGAATATTAGCTGCTATTCATAGCTTACTGGTATGTCATTCGTAATATCCTCTGTCACTTTTCATTATTCATTTGTATATGCTCTATGGCTCAATTTGACATGCCAGACCTAGACTTTAGTAATGAAAATGTTTAATGTATTACATGAACGAGTTATAGATTTTACTTTTTACATTTATAATGATGAAAAGAAAATCACATTTGGAAGATTGGCTCTAATTTCGTCTTCAAGTGACAAAAATGGGGCGAGTAGGTTTTCTTACTCGTTAGGGTCGTTACAGAGTTAATCTCCTTGCCCAATTTATCACTTGAAGAAGGAGATAGACTAATTCTTCGATACGTTGTGATTTCTTCTTTTATGGTCAATAATGGACAAGCTGCAAAAGCAATTCACCATTACTTTCTTCTACATTTGAATAGTTACGTAGACGTTACCTAATACGGATTCACAATACCATATTGATGCTTTTTATTCGCAGTAACAACCATAAATGCCGGTATCATACTTACTGAAACACCCTGTATATTTTTGGAAGAATTACATTATTCGCCTTTTCTTCTAAAATTCAGAAAACCTAATCACAAATTCCATATCAGATCCAGAGTCAGTATTTTCATATTACTGCGTCTTCATCTGAAAATACTCAAATTGAATAAAGTAGAATTTCATTCTGGATAATAATATTGTACTACTAACCTAACTTTCCACAAGAACGTGCGAGATTCAGGTAGTTCGTATTAAATATACATGAACTTGAGAACATTTTCAAATAAACGTTTTTATTTCTGAGTTGGAAATTCGATTAATTTCATATTCAATTATTCACACAAGCATCACTATTCACAGTTCCCCCTGACGGCTGACGGAGCCTCCAAGTCACTATGCATTTTTAATATCGACACTGAAAGATGTGGTCGGTTAAAATTGGAATTTTGCCACATTACTCCCTATAGTAAACCGTCTTTCTGCTATCTTCTTCAACATTTCTTCACGTTCGCATACAGTATGATATCGTAAACTTTCGTTTCTGAACCACTAAAGCTGCAAGTCTATCCGTAAATAAATAATGCACATAAATGCGTTGTGTAATAAATGTTTGGCTCCATTCATCACATGCCCAGTCTTACTGGTTGTATATTTTTAATTCGCTAAGTAAATAAAACTTAAAATCATAAAGGGTGACATGTGAACGGCGATATTCTTCTCCCTCGGGCTATTCGTGTTGCATAGCAACTAAACATTATCCTAAGGAAACATTTGACATACGAATTGTCACAGACATGAATATTTTCTTCCGTTAATACTATTAAATTAATTTAGATAGATGGATTTATTGCGTAATGTTATACATACAGATGTTATATTATCATAATTTTCTCTTAAATCCAATGCACGGGTCTTTGCTTTGTACCTAACACAAGCCCTACTTTCTAGGTTTCACCCCTCTCACCTATAGTTGAGACACAACCACTCTCTAAAAGAACACACAGATGAAAGAAAAATGGCACAAACAAAACACATTATATAATAAATATCCTAACCTAAACAGGCATAGAAGTGTATAATTTACTATCCCTTCGTCACTTCGCATCACAAACTTCAACAGCTGAAGTTCTAATTTGTCTCGCCAGTTTTTTGTTCCCATTCTCTATTCCTCATGGGGTCAAGACATACAAGCGAACTCTATTCTGACTTAGCATCGAGGGTGGTAGATTTTTTTTCCGGATATGTTTCAATTCGACACACTGTAATAAAATATGTGTCCATCAGTTCTTTTCTCCGCACAGTGGACAAAGGCGCTCTCCTTCTTCGTTGACAATTTTATTACCCTAACTTATTGTGCAACAAAATATAACAGCCTAAATTTCATTGGTGTTATTTGTGAACTTGATAGCTTTATAAATACTGACACCTAGTTTTTGCAAACCTCGGATTCGCGAAATGCGGGTTTTTCAGCTCATAAAAGCAAACATTTTCCTTTTAAAGCACTTTCGGGTCAAAATATCCCAAGTTTAAACTCGCGAAAAAAAAAAAGTGAAATGTTGTGTATATGGCGAAAATTTTGTTTTTAATATGAATTTATTCGAAATTATTTAGTGTTTTTTTTTTTCAAGAAAAATTTTATTTTCTTTTACGAAATTTCAATTTGAAGTACCCAAAGATTCATATTTATGGATAACATTCTGAATTTAATATTCAAACCCTATTTCAATACAGATTTTTGAATTTAATATTAAAACGGGATTTTTTTAAAATATAAATTAGAAATAGCCTCAATGTTTTGTGGTGTCTATTTGTTTATATTATTTACGACTAAAATTTCCATAATCTGCTAAGACTAGAACAAGAATATGGTTTGTTTAAACATTTAGTATCACCTGTTCACTATAGTCAATAGAATTTAAATGAGAAATTGTCCATTTTAAGTATTTCCAAACGTACTGTATTCGTTTACATACTATTAGACATGTAATGCATTTAATCTGAATTTGTTGGTTAAGCTTATGTTATAATTATTGTGATCGGAAAGACTTTTGTGTCTGTTTATGAGCATCAGTTAGTTGTAATCCGCCACATGGTTGTGTATGGATCACGGAGACGACAGTGAACGTCCGTGGACTGTGGAAGGGGAACTAATGCTTTCCCATGCTTCCAACCTTCTCTCTGTCATTTCTGCATCCGTGGGCTATACCGTGTCTCTAGTATGAATAACACTCTAGACCAGCCGTGGCGAAAATGTGACTCGCGAGCACATCGTGGCTCGCAATATTTCCCTTGCTTTCTACCTTCTCCAACCCCCACCCTCTTACTCACTGGAGTCAAACTCCGTTCCATTTATATTTGTCTTTGACCTGCGAGTGGCGTATCGTCGCAATGTCTCTCTCGAAACCATGTACCTCTACAAAAACGAAAGTTTCAAGTAGGATGGGAGGACGCATTTTTTTGCTGCCAATATGATGAGAATATTAAATGTATGATTTCTTCACAAGTATTACGAAGAAAACGGTTGTATAACATAAAACGGCATTATACTATTTTTCACTCATGAAACATTAAAAGGTTAAGTGTTGTTGTTGTTGTTATTATTATTATTATTATCCGAAGCTTCGTTTTTTCGCTTGCTCTGTTGAAGCCATGTTCGCTACAACTTACGTTTGTGAAAAACTATTTTCAGCAATGAAAACAGTAAAAATCAAATTTAGATCACGACTGACAGAGAAATACCTTCGTGATCAACTACGACTGGCAGTAAGTGACATAATTCCTGATTTTGAAACTCTGTTGCAGACACATTCTGAAGACAGTTAATTTTAGGTTGTGATAATGTGCCCTATGTTTTCTTGTTCATTTCTTTCTTCGTTACACGTACTAAACATTAGTTTGTAGCCTTGTATTGTATAAAATTATATTTAAGTGCTTGACGTAAGGAAAATGAAAATCCGTTAATAAGTCAGACAGTTGCTTCACTTCCCCTTCGGGTGTCCGCCTACCTCCATAGGTGCTATGCACGTTGCAGGTTACACAGTGGCTCGGCGCACGATCACATTTTCGCCACGGCTGCTCTAGACCCAAAGATCATGGTCTCTTGCAAAACAAGAGGACAAAGAAGACAGGCAAACCTTAGAACGACTGTTGGATGGGGCCAAAACAGACCTACAAAGACCTAATTCGGGAAGAGTGATTATTATTATTATGACTGGTAGTGGTAGTGGTAGTGGTGGTGGTGGTGGTGGTGGTAGTAGTAGTAGCAGCAGCAGTAGCAGAAGCAGCAGTAGTAGTAGTAGTAGTAGCAGTAGTAGTAGTATTAGTAGTAGTAGCAGTAGTAGTAGTAGTAGTAGAGTAGTAGTAGTAGTAGAGTAGTAGTAGTAGCAGTAGTAGTAGTAGTAGCAGTAGTAGTAGTAGCAGTAGTAGTAGTAGCAGTAGTAGTAGTAGCAGTAGTAGTAGTAGTAGAGTAGTAGTAGTAGTAGTAGTAGTAGAGTAGTAGTAGAGTAGTAGTAGCAGTAGTAGTAGTAGCAGTAGTAGTAGTAGTAGTAGTAGTAGTAGCAGCAGTAGTAGTAGTAGAGTAGTAGTAGTAGTAGAGTAGTAGTAGTAGCAGTAGTAGTAGCAGCAGCAGCAGTAGTAGTAGTAGTAGTAGTAGTAGCAGTAGCAGTAGAAGTAGCAGTAGTAGTAGTAGTAGCAGCAGTAGTAGTAGTAGCAGTAGCAGAAGCAGTAGAAGTAGCAGTAGTAGTAGTAGTAGCAGTAACAGTAGTAGTAGTAGCAGTATAGTAGTAGTAGAGCAGTAGCAGCAGTAGTAGTAGTAGCAGCAGCAGCAGTAGCAGTAGTAGTAGTAGTAGTAGTAGCAGTAGTAGTAGTAGCAGTAGTAGTAGTAGTAGTAGTAGTAGTAGTAGTAGTAGCAGTAGTAGTAGTAGTAGCAGTACCAGAAGCAGTAGAAGTAGCAGTAGTAGTAGTACCAGAAGCAGTAGAAGTAGCAGTAGTAGTAGTAGCAGTAGCAGTAGAAGTAGCAGTAGTAGTAGTAGTAGCAATAGTAGTAGTAGCAGTAGCAGTAGAAGTAGCAGTAGTAGCAGTAGTAGTAGTAGTAGCAGTAGCAGCAGTAGTAGTAGTAGTAGTAGCAGTAGCAGCAGCAGCAGTAGTAGTAGTAGTAGCAGTAGCAGTAGCAGTAGTAGTAGTAGTAGTAGTAGCAGTAGCAGAAGCAGTAGAAGTAGCAGTAGTAGTAGTAGTAGTAGTAGCAGTAGCAGTAGAAGTAGCAGTAGTAGTAGTAGCAGTAGTAGTAGTAGAGTAGTAGTAGTAGTAGAGTAGTAGCAGTAGCAGTAGTAGTAGTAGCAGTAGTAGTAGCAGCAGCAGTAGTAGTAGCAGTAGCAGTAGAAGTAGCAGTAGCAGTAGCAGTAGTAGCAGTAGTAGTAGTAGTAGTAGTAGCAATAGCAGAAGCAGTAGTAGTAGTAGTAGCAGTAGTAGTAGTAGCAGTAGTAGTAGCAGTAGTAGTAGTAGTAGCAGCAGTAGTAGTAGTAGCAGTAGTAGCAGTAGTAGTAGAGTAGTAGTAGTAGCAGTAGTAGTAGTAGAGTAGTAGTAGCAGTAGAGTAGTAGTAGCAGTAGTAGTAGTAGTAGTAGCAGTAGTAGTAGTAGAGTAGTAGTAGTAGCAGTAGTAGTAGTAGTAGTAGTAGTAGTAGCAGTAGTAGTAGTAGTAGTAGTAGAGTAGTAGTAGCAGTAGTAGTAGTAGAAGTAGTAGTAGTAGTAGTAGAGTAGTAGAAGTAGTAGTAGAGTAGTAGAAGTAGTAGCAGTAGTAGTAGCAGTAGTAGTAGCAGTAGAGTAGTAGAAGTAGTAGTAGTAGTAGTAGTAGTAGTAGCAGTAGTAGTAGTAGAGTAGTAGTAGCAGTAGTAGTAGTAGTAGAGTAGTAGTAGTAGTAGTAGTAGAGTAGTAGTAGTAGTAGTAGTAGTAGTAGTACTTAAATTAGATGATTGATAAGCTTTTGAACAACTGGCATTTAAATTGAATCAATAGATTTTGGTTCTGCAAACAGAAGTGTGTCAGAAGTAATTGAAATTAAGAAGGCGACAGAAAACAATGTAGCGGAAATTTTACGCAGCCGGCTGAGGATTACGCACTGCACACCTCATTTCCTGCACACATGTCCATGCATGTGCACAACCGCATCGCAGCTGAAAGGATCCCGGATCGCAACAAACCGTAATCCGAGGGCCAGATTCCTGGGGCCACAACTCACCAATAAATTAAACGTTACGTAAATCTGTACATATAACCTGAACGTGGTGGCACGCATTGTTACAACTAGGGTTTATATATACTAGCAGGATTTACGCCGTAAATTACAAACAATTCTGGATAGCCCGAAAGGACATGCAATATATTATTAACTACCACTGCTCCAGCTAATTATTTCGTATTAATTACACAGAATACATTATCATATAGTACGGATCGCGTTTTTAAAATCAATGTTCGACAGCATTTAGACAGAGTACAGCCAAAATTGATTTTAAACACTCGTACTATTGCAAATGCTACCAAATTTTGTACAGGTCACACACTCTTAATTACAAACGACCACATATAAATCGTGAATTACAGAAACCTCATATGTCATAATGTGGAATTTTTTAGAAACAAAGAAAATTCAGTTTTCTTCTCTTTGTTCTTTTTATAGGTTTAAAGGCATTTAAAGAATTAAATATTCTATTCACATAATTTTAAATAATAATAATAATAATAATAATAATAATAATAATAATAATAATAATAACAATAATAATAATATTAATAATAATACTTTATTGCCAGAACAAAGATACATATTGATTTTTTTAAATATAAGAACCCTCTAGCACCTCCAGAAAGAGTAAGTTACATACTCGTGCTCAGGGAGCTTTCCACATAAGCTAATGTTAAGACATTTTATTGAATAACAGAGTAAAAAGTAATGAAGGAAAAAATAAGAAGACAAAAAACATATCACAATAATTGAACTTTAAATTTTCTCTGTTAACAGCAATTTTTAATAGATTATTTGAAATAAGGAGCATTAGCAAATTGTATGTTTGGGAATTTAGCTGTTATCATGTTATAAAGCCTTGTACCGAAGTCGCTACTATGATTACATGCTACAGTTGTGGTACATTTAGGAACAGTCACGCATATGTTGTCTGATCTTTTGGTTTTATATTTATGTGAATACAAATTAAACATGTTTCGGTTTTTATATACGAAATTCAGTAATACATTGTTATAAATTTGATGGAAGTCAAACACTTTTAATCCTGAATACAGCAGCTCTGAAGGATAATCAAGAGGTTTATTAAGGCATATTTTTATTATTCTTTTCTGTAGCAGAGTTATTGGCATGAGGGAGGTACTATAAGCACTACCCCATCCTATAATGCCGTATTGTAATATAGCTTGTACTAATGAGAGGTAAATAAGTTGTAAAGTATGGACAGTCAAGTAAATTCGTAAGATGATGTTTGAATATACAGGAACATCATTTTATTTTTACTTCAATTTTTATTGTACCTGAGTTTTGGAATGTACTTCACTCCCACCCCCTCTACTAGTAAACTTCCAACCGTTCACGACACAGAGCCGAGGGCGCGTAAGCAGTACTGAGTTACTGAGTATAGTACGTTTCAGAAATATGTTCGCGTTTTCCGGTGACGAAAGAGCTTTCAATATTGAATCATATTTTCGTACGGGTAATGTCGTCCGTTTCCCTATGTCGCATCCCGGGTTCCTCCACCTGCTTCTGTTCGCCCCTTTGTAAAGTCTAGTAGCTGGGCTATCTTAGCTCTTTTCTGAAAACATTAATTTATGTTAGGAATTGGACGTCTACGTAATATTATTCAAATGTTTAAAATAACTTAAATAAAAGGGCCTCCTTAAGTAATTAACTGTCACGTGATCCCCCCCCCTTTCTGCAACCCTGCGACAAAACCACTTGAACGGACAGTAGATAGCATTTCTGAGTGATTTTATCTTTTCGGATCGGGCAGAAGTGAAGATTGAATTTACAGTACGTAAGGTACTCTTTTATAGAGTAGGTACAGAATTATTTCAACATGAGTTACTCGTACGAAGGACGAAACTGGTAATTGGAATTAGGTACAATAGTCTATAGTGCGATAATATGGACAAAAGAACTGAAGCCTGTATCGAAATGAACGGCCACCATTTTCAAAATTGTGTTTAAATATTCATATTATGATTATTTTTCAATTTAACTTCATTCTCTATATTGTACGCTAATGTGCTGTAGACAGTATAATATACACTGCATAATGGATACGTCCACATGGACAGCTCAGTTCGTGTGTAAAACACTAAGTGTTAATACAGTACTGTATTTTGATTAAACAAAAACCTAATGAAAATTATCAAAATCAAAATTGCGATATTTCCTAGTTTACATAAATGCATGAACTACTTTTCTTCCCTCCTATACCTAATAAAGTGATTTGTATTTTACGCCAGTATCATCGAACTCCGTTGTGGAAGGGGTAGCAAACGGTGTTTCCTGTTTCAATCGTTAATAGAAAGGTATAGCCAGGTTAATATTAAAAATGTTAGTAAAATTAAAATGATATTCCTGTATATATATATATATATATATATATATATATATATATATATATATATAAGATAAAAAAATGTTCTCCTCAATTTTGTTCAAGTAAAAGTTGTTTTAAAGAAATAAAATAAATGTTACTAGCTGTCAATTGCAGAAACCTCACAAGTCAGGAAATTCAGTTCTTTTTCCAGAATATGCTAAAGAAAAAATTACAGTTCATGTATGTCAAAAATTAGAACTTACTATAATTATGCTTTAATAAAAAAAAATGTCACTTCAAAATACGAAACGTTTTTGAAAATAATAACTTTTTTGTGCTAATGAAAAATTTACTCCAATGGACGTGTGTGGTTTCTATAATTCACGGTTCATTTTATTTTCACACGTCACACTGCAAACAAATCATCACCA
Organism: Periplaneta americana; assembly: GCF_040183065.1. NCBI lineage: Eukaryota > Metazoa > Arthropoda > Insecta > Blattodea > Blattidae > Periplaneta > Periplaneta americana. The sequence continues at coordinate 6,768,740 of NC_091121.1, forward strand.
GTTCATCACAGTTACCACATTCATCTTCACAGTCTTTTTTTTTTTACATCGGTCATTGTACAGGGACATCATTTTATTTTTACTAACATTTTTAATATTAACCTGTCTATACCTTTAGAGAACCAGAAACATCGCTTGCTCCCCCCTCCAAGACTGGAGTTCGATGATACTGGCGTAAAACACAAATCACTCTACTAGGTATAGGAAGGAAGAAAAGTAGTTCATCCATTTACGTAAACTAGGAAATATCGCGATTTTGAGTTTGATAATTTTCATTAGGTTTTTCTTTAATCAAAGTACAGTACTGTATTAAGAATAAGTGTTTTTACTCACGAAGTGAGTTATCCATGCGAACGTATTCATTATGCAGTGTATATTATACTGTCTACAGCACATTAGCGTACAATATAGAGAAACAAGTTAAATTGAAAAATAATCATAATATGAATATTTAAACACAATTTTGAAAATGGTGGCCGTTCATTTCGATACAGGCTTCAGTTCTTTTGTCCATATTATCGCACTATAGACTATTGTACCTAATTCCAATTACCAGTTTCGTCCTTCGTACTAGTAACTCATGTTGAAATAATTCTGTACCTACTCTACGTACTGTAAATTCAATCTTCACTTCTGCCCGACCCGAAAATATAAAATTACTCAGACATGCTATCTACTGTCCGTCCAAGTGGTTATGCTGCAGGATTGTAGAAAGGGAGGAAATCATGTGACAGTTAATTACTTAAAAAGGCCCTTTTATTTAAGTTAAATTAAACAGCTGTATAATATTACGTAAACTTCCAATTCCTAAGACAAATTAATGTTTTCAGAAAAGAGCTAAGACAGCCCAGCTATTACAGAGGGGCGAGCAGAAGCAGGTGGGGGAAATCGGGATGCGACGTAGGCAAACGGACAGTACCTGCGCGAAAATATGATTCAATATTTAAAGCTCTTTCGTCACTGGAAAACGCGAACATATTTCTGAAACGTACTATACTCAGTAACTCAGTACTGCTTACTATCTGCGGTCTTGGTTCTGTGTGGAGTTGGAACTTCCTTAGTAGAAGGGGTGGGAGTGAAGTACATTCAAAAACTCCGGTACAATAAAAATTGAAGTAAAAATAAAATGATGTCCCTGTACGAGACTGTATCAACAGGTGTAATTTATTGTTTAGACAGGAGAGATAATAGCAAAACGACATTTTGATTAAACAAGCCCGACAACTCGTCATACGATTTTGTGACAATTTAGGTGTATGGGGGAATATAATGGTATCCTATATTGAAAAGATAAGTAGACATTCAGGTAGAAATATTGAACACACGATTTGATAGTATGGGATCTCATGGAAACAACATTATACTGTACTAATTGCGTTCAGTGTATGTTTTTCATTGTAATTATTCAGCTTTGTACAAATATATAAAAAATAAGGATTACCATTGTATTCCCCCTTATCCTTAATGTATTTATCGTCACTATTGTCATCGTGTTTTCTTGTTAATAATATTATTGTCTATAATTTATATCACCGTATTTATAATTTTCATCGATGTCTTCATAATCACCATATTTTCATGATTGTCTTCATCGTCACCATCCTCATTATGGTCTTCTTCTTCCTCATTTATATTACCTTCATAGTCATCATTTTTTATCAACAGTAATCTCACTAGAGGTTTTGATTTATCTAGAGAAAATCAAAACTCGAGTGGGATTTAATTGACTATTACACGATTAGAAGAAATTGTATAACGATTAGAAGTAACGAAGTACTCCAATACAATAAAATATTAATTGACTTACGAAAATACAACTGTCTTCAATTAATGTATTTTTGTACCATCTCAACATTACAAATATTACGCTAGATGCAAGCTAGATGGCAGTGATGTGTTATGATTATGTGATGTTATCAGGTGTGCTAACTATGGAATCTTCATTGAACTCTTTAGACGGTTACTAGGCAAGAAGGCTTTGTTGATTCAATTTCATTTTTATTAAAACAATTGCATTCCACTTCAATTATTCGGATCCCAGTAATCAACGTCACTTTACAGATGATTTTCAATAAATCTTAGTATTAAACAATCTCTGATACGTGACTATCCATAATATCATATAGCAGAAGCTATAACATAACCTAAATAATATAAACAAGTGTTTTAATTAAAAGTTTTAATTAGGGATGATGAAATAAACAAGAAAACTTTTAATTAACGATGGTGACAAAAAATAAACATGAATAATTTTAAAAGAAACAATAATTGAAAGTACAGTTTTCAAATTTGAATGTTTTAGTGGTTGGTGTTAGTGTTTTATATTAGACGTGTGCATAAAAGAAGTGGAACTCGTTGATGTACATGGTGTATTCAACTTATTCAGGATTTCCGAATGGTGCTCTTCATTTATTTGTAAATAGGATTTTAGGGAAGATGCATAGCTATGACCAGTGATCTTTATTAATTCTTGTTCTTGAATGCCAATGCGAGTCATATTTGAAACTGCTGTGCATCGACTGGAGTGGTTTGTAATTTTCTGTTTTTTTTTTTTTTTTTTTTTTTTTTGACGTCCAGACCAGCGCAGTTTGAAATGTTGGCAAACAAATACTAGTGACGCGATAGAATTAAACAAATGCTAGGGACGCTATAAAATTGTGCGATAAGCAGCCATGGTTGGTTGAAATACGTCCTTTCGTACCGTTTTATTGGTCAAAAGTAGTATGACGTAGTAAAAGTGTAATAGTCATCGTAATTATTATTTTCATCATTATCTTCGTCGTTATCACGTCATTTTTGGACGAACGAAAAAGTAAAGCTTTGAAACAATGGAGACGCAAACGGAATTTATTGTACAACGCTTGACAAAGTAAAAAGAATATTCTGAAGATGATTATGATGATGTTAATGAAGATGGCGGAGATTATGATGGATATGACTCGAAGTACGACAAACACAATGCAGGCAGCTCTGCACTACAATTAGTCTAAACACGGACATTGTAGCGAAGTCTTGATATTCGTGCGTCAGCTGCGAAGAAATCCCTCCGGGGGGTGGGGTGGGGTGGGGGGTTCTGTAGTGTTTGTTCAGCGACTGACGCAACAGAGCGACTGGATCGGCAAGCTATTACAAAAATTAGTTTTCCTACGCCAGACTCATATCTGACTTGACATTGTAATGCATTCCTGCGAAACGCCACGAGTATCCACAGAGCTGCTGCTGCTGCTAGGTTACCACATTCCAATCAAAACAAAACACGCGCGTAATAAATTACTTGTCAACCGGCTGGCTGTTCATTAGTAGTGAGGAAACACCTTACTATTTGCGTTAATGTTGGCAACTTTTTTTGTGTTTGAAACAAGTTGCTGCATGCGTAATCAATTACCCACCTTCCTTGCGTGTGACGGAAGATCAATAGTTTCCATAATGAATCCGTCACTGCATGATTTGGAATTCCCTGTCCTCGTCTATCATAACTAGACCGGATTTACCGTATCAATGCACTGAAAATGGTCACAAAGTGTATGCATGTATGCTGGAAAAAATATTTTAAACATGCCCATTATTCACACGTATTATTTACATTGATTTACATTTTAAAATTATATTCATACTAGTGGCTTGTGCAGCAAATGCTGCTGCAAACTAAGTTCATTAGACGTTCAAATAAACATTTTTTAAGATTTATTTTCAATGACGAATACCAGACATTTTGAAAGTTATTTTCTTCCATAATAATGCAACATACTCCCTCTGAATGGGTTTTTTTTATGCCACATACTTTTTCTTGAACCTATACACCTTCAGTTTTTGAGTTTGAACGCGAAAATGTAAGTAACAACGTCAGGATGATCAGTGGGTTTTTCATGTGGGAGTAAAGCAATAGCTATTTCAGGTCATTGTGGATTGTAGGTGAAAGTTGAAAAAAATGTCAGATTTGCTATGCTTTCGAACAATAGACAGCATCTTGGTATAGCTGCTGCATGTTTCGTAAACTACCTTGAAATGTAGAGGGTAAAATCATTTTATCCTGCTAAGAGATATTGCTGAAATGATCGGGAGACTACAAAATCTTGAAGGCCTCTTATTTTATCAGTAAGTAATAACTTTTGGTCTTTCCTTAGAAACTGTAATTTTTGCACTCTTTCAAGCAATACTGAAAAGAATCACGCATATAAATATCTACACCACACCGCCATTAAGTATATGAAAAAGACCCAAACCCACTTGATAAATAACTATAAAAATATTTAATTTTTATAATAATATTATTATCTTACGTAAGTTTTATAGTGTTCGGTAACATGAAGATCTAATTTAAGATATTCTCTAGCCTACATCTACTTACGAGTATATAACACCAAACATTTCACTTTCATATCATCGATATAGAATTAATATGTATAATTAATGAAAAATAGTCACATCACAGCATTAACTATAATAATATTTCATTTTTAATGGTAATAATGTCATCAAACATTCTTAAGTTTTGTAGTTCTTAATATCCAATACACAGCTGTACTCGGAAAACTACACACCAGAGAATCAGACCTGTAAATTAATTTTTATGCGTTATCAAAAATTGCACAAATGAAGATCGACATATTGGCATTGTGATGTGAAAGAATCTGAGCCATCTGACCTCTATGTCAGCAATCCTGTAGGTCATGGCCTTCGTGTAATAGTCTATTGTTTATTGTAGTGTGTGTTTGTTTCATTCTGAAATGCAATTAATTAGTTCTCAAAACTGACGAACGATGGATTTTGGAAAATAGGAATATGATGTAGAAAAATTGACATTTCATTGAAAACTACTATTTTTTTTTTTAAACTTTGGGTTCCAAGCTTCAAAATGAGGCGTCATTTATTGAAATGCGTTCAGCCGTTTTCCCGTAATTTCCATTACCAGTTCAAATTATATATATATATATATATATATATATATATATATATATATACAAATACAAGTTAACAATGTAGCCTACTGTGCCTACTGTCATTAACTCTTCGAATGGTATGAAAGGATCTGCCGTTGACTCACATCATGTTTTGTAATGTGACAATGTATATACGATAGACAGAACCACCTTGTGGACTTTACGTCAACAAACAAAACATGATGAATTGCTTACATCTAAATATTAATGTAAATATTAAATGTAAAAGGTAAATGTAAATAGTAAATATTAATTCACTGCAGGCTAAAGCAAGGAGATGCACTATCACCTTTACTTTTTAACTTCGCTCTAGAATATGCCACTAGAAAAGTTCAGGATAACAGATAGGGTTTGGAATTGAACGGGTTACATCAGCTTTTTGCCTATGTGGATGACGTGAATATGTTAGGAGAAAATCCACAAACGATTAGGGAAAACGCGGGAATTTTATTTGAAGCAAGTAAAGCGATAGGTTTGGAAGTAAATCTCGAGAAGGAAAAGTATATGATTATGTCTCATGACCAGAATATTGTACGAAATGGAAATAAAAAAATTGGAGATTTATCCTTCGAAGAGGTGGAAAAATTCAAATATCTTGGAGCAACAGTAACAATAAATATAAATGACACTCGGGAGGAAATTAAACGCAGAATAAATATGGGAAATGCGTGTTATTATTGGGTTGAAAAGCTTTAGGTCATCTACTTTGATGTCAAAAAATTCTTAAAGTTAGAATTTACAAAACAGTTATATTACCGGTTGTTCTGTATGGTTGTGAAACTTGGACTTTCACTTTGAGAGAACAGAGATTAAAGGTTTTTGAGAATAATATTCTTACGGAAATATTCAGGGCTAAAAGGGATGAAGTTACAGGAGAATGGAGAAAGTTACACAACAAAGAGATGAACGCATTGTATTCTTCACCTGACATAATTAGCAACATTAAATCCAGACTTTTGAGATGGGCAGGGCATGTAGCACGTATGGGCGAATCCAGAAATGCATATAGAGTGTTAGTTGGGATGCCGGAGGGAATAAGACCTTTGGGGAGGCCGAGACGTAGATGGGATGATAATATTAAAATGGATTTGAGGGAGGTGGGATATGATGATAGAGACTGGATTAATCTTGCTCAGGATAGGGACCAATGGCGGGCTTATGTGAGGGCGGCAATGTACCTGCGGGTTCCTTAAAAGTAAGTAAGTATTTATTTATTTATTTATTTATTTAGCATAAGATGCGCAAAGGCAAAAGGGCGGAATTTTCAGCTCTTGAAGGAACACCACAATGGATCTTTACCTAAGAAAACATTGAAAATGAAATTGGAAAGGGACAAATACTCATGCCTTTGGCAGGATTCGTATAAAATCAGAACCTTCACGCTGATTTGAAGCGAAGACGCCTTAAACGCTGCAGGTAACGAGGACAACATATGATTAAACTGAACTCTCGAATAAATCCCTGCTAGAATAGGTTAATCCTTGCTAATACAAGAGCGTGTCAGCTCGCAAAATATCAGTAAGTGGATTAAGCCTATACGTCAGATTTTTTCAATATCGTTCACCATTAAATATAATTTTAATTGAAAGCTCTCAGTGACGCTTCTATAATAATAATGTTGAATATATGATCATGGAACACAGAGTGATGTAGAGCTATGGACTAATGCATGTCAATAAAAAGCGCATGAAGGTAACTTGGATAGAATGCTTCAAAGTTGCTCATAGTAATCGGATCATTGAATATAATTTACCGTCTGATAATGTTGTTCATATACACTTAATAACACAGCTTAAACTAAACCCTCGTGTATTTCAAATACGTAAAAAAAATGTAATATTTTTTTTTTACTCATTTGGATGGATTATACGTCGAGAGTACAAAAATCTGTACGTCCAATTTAGCTGCTTCCAAGTGCCATTGTCAACGAAGGATTTCATAAAGGACTACCGTTAAAAATGGAAAAAAGAGAGATTTTAGAAGTTTTATGTTTTGCAGATGAGCAAGTCGTAATTTCCAGGTCCAGCGCCGAAATTTATTTTAGTGGGTAATTTTATGACGGTTTATCAACTGCTGTGTTTACCTAGCATTTGAATGATACGCAGGTGAAATTAGTCCACGATCTAGTGCCGAAAGTTTTTTTATTACGTTACTAGCAGTACCCGTGCGCTCCGCTGCACCCGTTAGAAATAAATATAAAGTAATTACATAATTAAAATAGGACGTTTGATCCAGGGAACATTCGTGTTTGATAGAAGAATAAATCGTTTAATATGTTACTTAATTTAAATTGTATTTAAATAATTAAAATGCGATCATTTTGGTCCAGAGAGCAATCATTTGGTGCAATGACAATTCCTTTAACATGTTTCTTAATTGTTATTACATGCAACCATAGTTTAATAAAGATCGACATATCTTTTAGTTTTAATGTGTATATTTTATATTACTTGCTATATGTTTCCATTGAATTATGCTAATACCTTAATTTTAACCCTTGTTTTCTACGTCTTCAGTAAATGGCGCTTGGCCCACTATGGTTCTGAACCCTTCAAATAAGTTAAATATTGATACGTGATATGTAATTATATTTCTTTCTTTCGAAAATGTAAGAATTCACGATCTCCTATGTACCCTTGTCATGGAATGAATAAATGTGTTTTTTCTTTCTACTAAAAAATTTTATATTTTGCACATAGGAGTTACTGCAGGCACAACAACGGTACAATCTGAGGCGGCGATGAAAATGTATTATATTGTTATTTTAAAAGTCTTGTATATCCTTAAACATCAGTCCTATGAAACTTTTGCATAGAATAAAAATGTACAGAATAGCCTATCAAGTTTCCTGTGCATAAGAAGCTATTTTAATCTTAGCAGTCCTCGATTCACTCACAAGTTACTGTAATAACATTATAGCATTATGTCCATCCAGAGAAACTACACTTTCCAATGGTGAAATAATAATTATACAAATCGGTTAATTTAGCTTCCGATATTACTTCATACAAACACAGAAACATTCTCTGTACGCTATGCTTCATAGCTTTCGATTGTTGTGTCCAAGGCCCCTTATAGACGAAGTCATTTGTTTTTTATTTCATTACACGGCCTTAGATGGCAGTTATTTTAATTTTAAAACTCATTTATCTCATTAAATATCAGTCCTATCAAAATTTTTTAAAGAATAAAACTTATCGGAATTCATTTTTAAAGAAACGTTTGTTATGTAATATTTTTCACAAAAATTAATAATAAGCGAGATATTTCGATTTATTTAATTCAGGCCCCCTTATAACCCCAATTTTAAATAAAGTATTTTGAATGCCATATAGCATAAAATCTAAGTTACAACGAACTTAATTTATATTGCAATTTTCATCGCAATCCGTTCAGCCATTATCGCGTGAAAAGGTAACAAACATCCAGACAGAGAGACAGAAAGACAGACAGACATACAAACAAACATTTCAAAAAAGCGATTTTCGGTTTCAGGATGGTTAATTATAGCCTACATGTAAAAACCAATTATTTTTTAAAAATCCAAAATTACCAAAAAAATTTTGGCTATAAATTTATTATTAGTATAGATTTTACGACGTTTTATCAACTGATGTGGTTATCTAGTGTCTGAATGATATGAAGGTGATAATGCCGGCGAAATTAATCCAAGGTCCAGCGCCGAAAGTTAACCAGTATTTATTCTTAATTGGTTGAGGGAAAACCCTGGAAAAACTCAATCAGGTAACTTGTCTCAACCAGGATTTGAATCCGGGCCCGTTGTCATACATGCTAACAGTTACTCTACAGAGGTGGACCAGAAGATGTTAGACGCTTGCACATCGATTGGAGAAAGTCTGTTCCACAGAAGTCGTTTTTTTGTTCTGATAGTGTAGGTCGAATATTAACATTAAACAACATAAAAAAGTAATGGGTTTATGAAAGTAAAGCTCTGTTATGGATTGACGTAGGAAGCATGCGACCACGTGACCAAGGACAGAACTACTTTCAAACAGTATTTAATTGGTTCATAAATCCTCCCAAGAATACGGAGAGTGCAATGGTGAACATGAAGAAGTGCGAGTATTACGTTACCTTGGCAACCAAATGTGAAGCTAGATTACAAAATTCATATCTGCAATGTTCAAAGAATTCCGAATATGCGCAATGCAAGCCTGACATCTCATACATTCTGACGAGGAGAAAGCTTTACACTTGCAGTTCAAGATTGCTTTCGGAAAATAGTTTTCAATGCAGATAGTCCCCAGGGCGTGCACTGCGTCCATACGGAATCCAGTCCAATTTGTGTGTGACGTTTTCCTCTGGGATTGCAAAAGACGGACGCCAATGCTATGAAAACTGAAAGTACGGACAGAAAATATCCATATGGAGGAAACGCCACAGGGTGTTCCAGTTTCGCTAACACATCCACAGGCTGAACCAAAAATAATGTCATTAAGGGGAGAGGATGGTATTTTTTGGTGAAAAATGAGTAAATTTAAAAAAAAATCTTTAAAATACTCTGTGATATGTGTGGAATGCATAGCATAACATTTTGTGGGTATTTGTGCCCTTATCGGATGTTGAGTCGCCATTTTTAAATTTCCTGCGTTATGGATTTTTAAATCATTCGCCCACTTTTATTGTTGTTTCCGGTAAATTAAATTTTCAAAAAAAAATTTTTCTTTAAAATACTCTTTGATATGTGTGGAATGCATTGCATAACATTTTGTGGGTATTTGTGCCCTTATAGAATGTTGAGACGCCATTTTTAAACTTCCTGCGTTATGGATTTTTAAATCACTCGCCCACTTTTATTGTTGTTTCCGGTAAATTAAATTTTCAAAAAAAAAATTCTTTAAAATACCCTTTGATATGTGTGGAATGCATTGCATAACATTTTGTGGGTATTTGTGCCCTTATCGGATGTTGAGTCGCCATTTTTAAACTTCCTGCGTTATGGATTTTTAAATCACTCGCCCACTTTTGTTGTTGTTTCCGGTAAATTAAATTTTCAAAGAAAATTTGTTTTCTTTAAAATACCCTTTGATATGTGTGGAATGCATAGCATAACATTTTGTGGGTATTTGTGCCATTATAGAATGTTGAGTCGCCATTTTTAAACTTCCTGCGTCATGGATTTTTAAATCATTCGCCCACTTTTATTGTTGTTTCCAGTAAATTAAATTTTCATTTTTTTTTTCTTTAAAATACTCTTTGATATGTGTGGAATACATTGCGTAACATTTTGTGGGTATTTGTGCCCTTATCGGATGTTGAGTCGCCATTTTTAAACTTGCTGCGTTATGGATTTTTAAATCGCTCGCCCACTTTTATTGTTGTTCCCGGTAAATTAAATTTTCAATTTTTTTTTCTTTAAAATACCCTTTGATATGTGTGGAATACATTGCATAACATTTTGTGGGTATTTGTGCCCTTGTCGGATGTTGAGTCGCCATTTTTAAACTTCCTGCGTTATGGATTTTTAAATCACTCGCCCACTTTTATTGTTGCTTCTGGCAAATTAAATTTTCAAAAAAAAAATGTTTTTTCTTTAAAATACCCTTTGATATGTGCGGAATGCATTGCATAACATTTTGTGGATATTTGTGTCCTTATCGGATGTTGAGTCTCCATTTTTAAACTTCCTGCGTTATGGATTTTTAAATCACTCGCCCACTTTTGTTGTTGTTTCCGGTAAATTAAATTTTCAAAAAAAAAAAATTCTTTAAAATACCCTTTGATATGTGTGGAATGTATAGCATAACATTTTGTGGGTATTTGTGCCCTTATCGGATGTTGAGTCGCCATTTTTAAACTTGCTGCGTTATGGATTTTTAAATCACTCGCCCACTTTTATTGTTGTTTTCAGTAAATTAAATTTTCAAAAAAAATTTTTTTCTTTAAAATACTCTTTGACATGTGTGGAATGCATTGCATAACATTTTGTGGGTATTTGTGTCCTTATAGAATGTTGGGACGCCATTTTTAAACTTCCTGCGTTATGGATTTTTAAATCACTCGCCACTTTTATTGTTATTTCCGGTAAATTAAATTAAAAAAAAAAACATTTTTTTTCTTTAAAATACCCTTTGATATGTGTGGAATGCATTGCATAACATTTTGTGGGTATTTGTGTCCTTATCGGATGTTGAGTCGCAATTTTTGAACTTCCTGCGTTATGGATTTTTAAATCACTCGCCACTTTTATTGTTGTTTCCGGTAAATTAAATTTTCAAAAAACAATTTTTTTCTTTAAAATACCCTTTGATATGTGTGGAATGCATTACATAACATTTTGTGAGTATTTGTGCCCTTATCGGATGTTGAGTCACCATTTTTAAACTTGCTGCGCTATGGATTTTTAAATCACACGCCCGCTTTCATTGTTGTTTCTGGTAAATTAAATTTTCAAAAAAAGAAATTTTCTTTAAAATACCCTTTGACCTGTGTGGAATGCATTGCATAACATTTTGTGGGTATTTGTGCCCTTATAGAATGTTGAGACGCCATTTTTAAACTTCCTGCGCTATGGACTTTTAAATCACACGCCCGCTTTTATCGGTTTCCAGTAACTTCATTTTTTTTGCTACATTGCCAGACAAAAATGGATATAATTTCTGAACTATTAAAGATACATGCATTAAATTTAGAACACACATTCTTTAGACTATTAGGAAACTTTTCTCTGTAACAGAATTTTGTTAATTGATTTCATTTTAAAAATACGTCCGTTTGTTTGCAAGAAAGGAAATCAGAAAATTGTTATTAAAACTTAATTGTTTATTTTACAAACGTAGGGACTAATATCAAAATTCTGTTACAGACAGTTTGTAGAACATGCTTTTGCAAATACATTGCAAAAAACTGTTTGAATCTATCTTTAAAAACGGTTTAGATATATCGGTTTTAGTACAATCCTGCATTGGGCATTTTTTTTTCAAATTTGTGGCCCCCAAATAATTTTTTTCAAAATATTTTTATTTGGTTGAATTGCCACAGCTATGAGCTCTCTACATACAAAAAAATTAATATTTTACACCAAATAGGAAAAACGTTGTAAAAATACCATCCTCTCACCTTAATTTCAGGGAGTTATTCTTTGAGATATTTAAAAAAAATGATACAATTTTGCTCGTTTATGCTTCCTATTCCAGATAAAAAATGTTTTATATCAGGGTTTTTCAAATTTTTCTGAAGTGGGGACCACTTTTTTTAAGTCAGAACAGTTCCGCGGACCACCTTAGTCTTGTTCCCTTCGAAAGCAAATTTATCATTTTTGTAGCATATTTTAACATCAGGAGACTTATATTTTAAAGTATAATTAATTAATTATAATATTTTTCTAATTATATTTTTGTAGAAATCACAAATAACTAACTTATAATAAATTCTGTGCATTGTTGAATCATCGCTTGTCTGTTAGCAGTTAGTTGTTTGAAATCCTTCTTATGTGGTACACGCAGTAGGCCTACTTGTCTATGTCTCTGTTAAATATTGCCCATTATAAATAATGGAAAACTGAATTCGATCCGGATCTTTGAAAAGAAAGGAACATAATGATATACTTCATTTTGGCAGTGCTAATAGTTCAGAAGCTGTGTGTGAAGAAATATATTAATATCAGTTATAGTGTCATTAAAGAAATATCTAGTCCTACTGGTAGCTATTCAAAGAGAAAATACTTTCGTAAATATGACAAGAATTATTTGGAACTTGGATTTACTTGGTGTGGCAATGAGAGTGAACCAAAACCTCGGTGCATTGTTTGTTACGAAGTGCTTTCAAACGAGTGTATGAAACCCGCGAAATTTAAACGGGACTTAGAGACGAAACACGCAAGTGTAAAAAGTAAACCTGTCGGATTTTAAAATAGGCGGAGTCTAAAATTTCTTATATCGTCATCTGGAAAAACAAATAAAAAATTAATGCAGAAACATGCCCGATTTTCGACAAGTAAAGATGCAATTTGGCAAATTCTATTATTGGTATACGACGTATTTTATGTGCCCATTTCAATATGCAGACTGGGTATCGGCAAAACTATCAAGGAAGTCATCAATACATGAAAAGGTTCGGTACTTTGGTCTTCTGTTATGAATTCGGGTGGTCCCTGGCTGGATTACAGGTTCGGCACCAGATGTGCAGGGAAAAGTTGGCGAGAAATGCCACGTTCATAGTACATAGTGCTTTAAATCTCTCTTTGTTGCTGAGAGTAGAGTGGGTAAACGGATAGGGTAAGAAATTTCATAAAACATTAGTTCTGGGAGAAAAAGTGAAAGGCAATTGTCATGTGTCATTTCCAAACTCTGAGATTTTCAGCTACAGTGTGATACGCAATTCCTTTGAATTTTATTTCTTCTTCTGTCTTTTTTGAAGGACCACAAAGGCAGAACTCGAGGACCACAGGTGGTCCGCGGACCATAGTTTGAGAAACGCTGTTTTATATTAAACATTTCATAGCGTGTTTTGGGAAAGCCATTGAGTGAATTCCCAATATACTCAGTCAATTTAAGAGACCATTGTATCATGACAATTATTGAACGAATTCTAGTTTTGTCCTTTAAATGTGCAGAAATTTTATCCAAATAAATGTGATATTTTGAAATTCGTTTTCAGAACGAAAAGTTACATTTGTTCGAATCAAATTTCTGCACATTTGAAGAACAAAATTAAAGTTCTTTAAATCAAATATTAGGATTATAATCAGCAATTCCAGCAAACTGGTAATTGCAATGAAAAAGTCTTTTTCAGAAATATTTGTTTATCATTAGTGGACGACATAGATAATGCTCTAAATTGGAATTCTCTGCCGCCTGAAGTCAAGGGCTGCCGAACTTTAATTTCCTTTAAATATAAATTAGAAAAATATCTTATGATGAGTTGCCAGACCTAACGCGTTGCAAACATTTAATGCAATGTGTTCCACTGTATTTATTTTTTTTTTGTTTCTTATTTTTATTGTGTAATCATGTAAATCGTGTTTATTTATCACTTAACACCAGTACGTATCCCACTGTATTGTTTTTTATTATTAATCTGTTTTTTTATTGTGTACATTTTATTCAACTGTCGGTTTCTGGTTTAATTATGTGAATCCTACTTACTTACTTGTAATCTAATACTAATATGTATACTAATGTGTTTATTTTTATTTTTACTGTGTACATTTTTTATTGAATTATCGGCTTCTGTTTTTATGTGATTCGTATTTGATTCTAACAACATTAATATGTATTCCACTATGTTTATTTTTATTTTATGAGGTAAATTTTTATGTAACTACCTCTTTTGATCTCATTATGTACCTAAATGGTATCAGTATGTAATTACTTAATTCCGATCAACTATGTAAACAAGTTTTAATCCTGGTTGAGTGTAAGAGAAGGCCTTACGGCCTTAACTCTGCCGGGTTAAATAAAACCATTATTATTATTATTATTATTATTATTATTATTATTATTATTATTATTATTATTATTATTATTATTATTATTATTATTATAAATTTAAATATTCTAATGTTTTATTTTCAAAAGGAAAAATATTTTACAAGTTTTATGGGCATTGAATTTAAGTAGTCTTGGCTGGGTAATAGGTACTTTTTGTTTTCCCAAAGTTAGCAGCACTTACTCATAGAGAGATCAGCTGTTAATGTATCAGAGCTTCAGGATCAAGAAAGTTTTTACTCTGTACTATATTCTGACTTGACTATATTATGACTTGATCATCGGCATAGAGTAAGGTATTTAACCAGTACTCTAACATTAAATACCTTACTCTTTGCCGATGATCAAGTCATAATTTCCAATTCAGAGGATAATTTACAAAGAGGAATGTATACATTAAATAAAATATTAAAAGATTTTGGGATGGAAATTTCAGCACAAAAATCAAAAGTAATGGGATTTTTAGGACAAGATCCAGTCAGAAGTAAGATAATACACAATAACCAATGCCTCGAACAAGTGCAAAATTTCAATTATCTGGGTTGTGAAATATCTTATCAAAATGAAAAAGATGTGAACAAGAAAATTACCAAATTTACACAAATTCTAGGAATAATAAACAATACATTAAAAGCTAAATTAGTACAAAAATCTACAAGAATAAAAATATATAATACACTAGCATTACCCTCCCTTTTATACGGAAGCGAGATTTGGACATTAAAGAAAAAAGACATGAACAGAATCAAAGCAACGGAAATGAAATTTTTGAGGAGGACAGCAGGATATACTCTTTTAGACCGAAAAAGGAATGAAGAAGTTTTAGAACAATTAGAAGTAGAGTCAGTAGAAGAAAAAATCAGCAGATACAAATTCAATTGGCTAGATCATGTAAGAAGAATGGAAAATTCAAGAATCCCAAAAATTATGATGCAATATAAACCTAGAGGACATCGTCGACCAGGAAGACCTTTAAGAAGACTGCTAGATGGGGCCGAAACAGGTCTACAGAGGCCTAATTCGTGAAGGATGATGATGATGACTATATTCTTTCCACCATTTATTTTAAGTAGTTTGAGTTAATAGCAATTAGCAATCTTACAGTTCAAGAGAATATTTTAACTCAGAAATGTCACAGTTATTTTGAAACTGCAAGAATGAAGAACATTAACTCATCTGTAACTACGTGACAAAATGTATGTCACATCCCTGAGAGCTATCAAATATTTACCGATTATTTGCGAACTAATTGAATGCCAATATATTTGCATAGTTTTCACATGGACACTATGAGAATGAATCCCTTTTTGGTTGAGGCAGAGACCTGAGTTTTACACTTTTTTGTTAATAAGGTGAGAAGTGAGTTCACAAATCTTGTAACATCCGTGACGGAATCTTTTCTTTAGTTTCTGCAATAATAATACATTTTTTCAAACAATCTTTTTTTTTTCTGTAAAATGATACTGATCTTCAAAATTCATTCCAATATTAAAAGTTGACAATAGTCATTTAATTTTCAATAGATTTATACTGGGCGTTCATTCCAAAGTGTGTCATGACGTCACTGTTGTGAGTCAGCGATATGAAGCGAGTTTCAGCTTTTATGTCAGAGTAGTTGCCTATTAATCAAGGCGTTAAATCTGAACTTGAGAACGTCTATTGTATAACTTGAACATCGTAGCAACAGATGGCTGTCTGTAAAGTCTGTGTGCTAACATAACCTCTTTCGAACTGTGTTTTGCGCGGGCAAGTCGTACGCAGGGTATTTGTTATCATCGGTTGCGTACGGAAACATTCCACAACACAAATCAAATGCTCCGTGTCCATGTTGACTGTCGTAGTTAATGTCAACAAATACGTAAGTAATCGTCTTAACCCTCTCCCCATATCCCGACAGTAACAAAAAAACTCACCTCAGTACGTGTTTCCAAACAGTTTACATTCCTGCCACTACAGGTGTTACCGTACGTATCGCTAAGTTCTCTTCAGAATGAACGCCGTACTTGCTAGCAACTTCTCTGGCACATAGGTAATACGCCTTTGCGGAAGTGTAGGAAGATTGAATTCTCTAGGCTCATCGGATAGCCACATGACGGCATACAGCGAGCCATGACACACATTGAACTCAACACGCAGCATAGAGTTTGAAAATAGTAAAAATGTAACATCCGTGACGCTGGAATGGTTGTAATACGCTTACTTACTTACAAATGGCTTTTAAGGAACCAGAAGGTTCATTGCCGCCCTCACATAAGCCCGCCATCGGTCCCTATCCTGTGCAAGATTAATCCAGTCTCTATCATCATACCCCACCTCCCTCAAATCCATTTTAATATTATCCTCCATCTACGTCTCGACCTCCCTAAAGGTCTTTTTCCCTCCGGTCTCCCAACTAACACTCTATATGCATTTCTGGATTCGCCCACACGTGCTACATGCCCTGCCCATCTCAAACGTCTGGATTTTAAGTTCCTAATTATGTCAGGTGAAGAATACAATGCGTGCAGTTCTGTATTGTGTAACTTTCTCCATTCTCCTGTAACTTCATCCCGCTTAGCCCCAAATATTTTCCTAAGCACCTTATTCTCAAACACCCTTAACCTATGTTCCTCTCTCAGAGTGAGAGTCCAAGTTTCACAACCATACAGAAGAACCGGTAATATAACTGTTTTATAAATTCTAACTTTCAGATTTTTGGACAGCAGACTGGATGATAAAAGCTTCTCAACCGAATAATAACACGAATTTCCCATATTTATTCTGCGTTTAATTTCCTCCCGACTGTCATTTATATTTGTTACTGTTGCTCCAAGATATTTGAATTTTTCCACCTCTTCGAAGGATAAATCTCCAATTTTTATATTTCCATTTCGTACAATATTCCGGTCACGAGACATAATCATATACTTAGTCTTTTCGGGATTTACTTCCAAACCGATCGCTTTAGTTGCTTCAAGTAAAATTTCCGTGTTTTCCCTAATCGTTTGTGTATTTTCTCCTAACATATTCACGTCATCTGCATAGACAAGAAACTGATGTAACCCGTTCAATTGCAAATCCTGCCTGTTATCCTGAACTTTCCTAATGGAATATTCTAGAGCGAAGTTAAAAAGTAAAGGTGATAGTGCATCTCCTTGCTTTAGCCCGCACTGAATTGGAAATGCATCAGATAGAAACTGACCTATACGGACTCTGCTGTATGCTTCACTAAGACACATTGTAATTAATCGAACTAGTTTCTTGGGAATACCAAATTCAATAAGAATATCATATAATACTTCCCTCTTAACCGAGTCGTATGCCTTTTGGTTGTAATACACTGAGCTCTTAAATTCACCGAGTATATTTGGAATTAAATCAATGGCTTTCCCAAAACACGCTATGAAATGTTCCATATAAAACAATTTTTATCTCGAAAAGGAAGCAAAAACGAGGAAAATTGTATTATACTTTTTTGTTTGAAATATTTGAAAATAAACCCTGAAATTAATAATATTACTTACGGTTCAACTTTGATATCTGTGTCTGTGTGTATGTGTATGTGTGTGTGTGACAGAGAGAGAGAGAGAGAGAGTGTGTGTGTATGTGTGTGTGTGTGTGTGTGTGTGTGTGTGTGTGTGAGGCAGTGACGTAGCATAAAATTTTGAGCAGGGAAAGCTAAATCAAATTGTCTGGCATGTACATATGAGAAAAAGTATTGCAAAAATATAGTCTTAAAATAAATAGTACCGGTAGTCAATGTCAAGTCAGCAGTCCGAAGATTGGTTGGAACCTCGTAAGTAACACCAATAAGGCATCACCTCAAATAGTACCTAGTAAATTATGATTTCATGGTTTACACATATATCTAACAAATAGACAAGTATACGTATAATTTAACACTAGCTCACTCTCTGTCATATTTAGAGAAATCACAATATTAACGGTCAATAAATACAGTATTAGTAACTGCATAAGTATGCGTCTGTCTTGGTTGTGTCCTTCATTGACAGCAAGGGAGTCGGTGATTTCTTTGTAAATCACACTTTTGTTCATAAGTCACTCTTGATAATGGAATTGTCCTAAAAATTCAAGTAAATTGGTGTCAGGAACTGTTATTTCGCTCATTATTTATTATATCAACCACAATGCACATTAACACTTCAACTAAACACAACTCACGAAAGGGATAACTCGGAAACTAAATTCTTTTGAATGTTAAAGCTAGCTTCTTGCGAGCCTTGCGACCATATGTTAGAAAGAGATGGAAAATCTGCGAGGTGGGTTACACAGAAGAATGAGGGAATTGGTAGCTGGTGTGTGCAGGTTTCTTGTTTACTGCTGCATCACAAATCATCCCGAGCTGCCGCATCACAATATTTAACGCCTAAATATAAATTGCATTAAAATTAATAAATAATTTTGTTCATTAACTGCAGGTTTGTTATAAAATTATTATTAACTGGGGAAGCTAAGCCTTTTAGCTTACATTGACGCTACGCCACTGGTGAGGATGTGTGAGAGGAAGAATGCATGCAAGAGACAGAATAACAGGAAAGCAGCAGAGACCCAACTACTTTGGGCAAACTTGTTCCGTAGCTTACGGTGACGTCGCAGTATCTACTCGGTATTGAAGTCCAGTCCTCCGGCGAGAATAATTTAACGAAGTGACTTGAATTATGACCGCGCCCGCTGTCCGCAGAAAAGAGGTCTTCGTCTCCATGAATATCAAACGCCTTGCAGTTGCAAATAGCATATTCTGCTCCTGGACGTGTTTTTAAAAGTCATTTATCATTCCGTAGTTCAACAGTGTCTCGTTATCTGAACGGAATCATGTGTACGTCGAGAGGTATTAGCGGAGCAGCTTTCGCCAATAAAAGGCGGTGCACGACCTGTCCACGTGCTGCTCTCCTTTAAATTCCACCGCAGTCTCTCTGGAAGTTACGTCCCTACGTGAATAAAATTAATGATGAACTACAGAATAAATAGAAACTTTCTTTTATCGTAAGTGAGGCCAATAATAATGTTTACGATACTTACTTAATTACTTACTGGCTTTTAAGGAACCCGGAGGTTCATTTCCGCCCTCACATAAGCCCTCAATTGGTTCATATCCTGAGCAAGATTAATCCAGTCTCTATCATCATATCCCGCCTTCCTCAAA
Source organism: Periplaneta americana (assembly GCF_040183065.1). NCBI lineage: Eukaryota > Metazoa > Arthropoda > Insecta > Blattodea > Blattidae > Periplaneta > Periplaneta americana. Next base: position 6,788,272 of record NC_091121.1, read on the forward strand.
TCCATTTTAATATTCTCTTCCCATCTATGTCTCGGCCTCCCTAAAGGTCTTTTTCCCTCCGGCCTTCCAACTAACACTCTATATACATTTCTGGATTCGCCCATACGTGCTACATGCCCTGCCCATCTCAAACGTCTGGATTTAATGTTCTTAGTTATGTCAGGTGAAAAATACAATGCGTGCAGTTCTGTGTTGTGCAACTTTCTCCATTCTCCTATAATTTCATCCCTCTTAACCCCAAATATTTTCCTAAGCACCTTATTCTCAAACACCCTTAACCTATGTTCCTCTCTCAAAATGAGAGTCCAAGTTTCACAACCATAAAGAACAACCGGGTAACATAACTGTTTTATAAATTCCAACTTTAAGATTTTTTGACAGCAGACTGGATGACAAAAGCTTCTCAACCGAATAATAACAGGCATTTCCCATATCTATTCTGTGTTTAATTTCCTCCCGAGTATCATTTATATTTGTTACTGTTGCTCCCAGGTATTTGAATTTTTCCACTTCTTCAAAAGATAAATTTCAAATTTTTATATTTCCATTTCGTACAATATTGTCTTCACGAGAAACCTATTTCTTTACTTGCTTCAAGTAAAATTCCCGTGTTTTCCTTAATATTTTGTGGATTTTCTCACGTCATGCGCATAGACAAGCAGCTGATGTAACCCGTTCAATTCCAAACCCTCTCTGTTATCCTGGACTTTCCTAATGGCATACTCTAGAGCAAAGTTAAAAAGTAAAGGTTTTAGTGCAATAATAATAATAATAATAATAATAATAATAATAATAATAATAATAATAATAATAATAATAATAATAATAATAATAATAATAATAATAATAATACAAGTGCAAATAAAAATTAAATTGGAAAATGAGAAAAGGAAAAAAGAGGACAGACAAATAGATACTACCTAAATAAAAGACACAGATATAGATATAAATGATATATACAAACTAAAATAAATGAAAAATAGTTAAATATAGATATCATAGCCAAAAATGTAAAAAATGTAGCTATAATTGGCAAATTACTGAGTAACAAATAGCAATATTATATAAAATCAACTACCTTCAGTATATTAATAAGAAAATGTTTGCATTCCATGTAAGAAATGCAGAACTCTAGATCCCATGTTTTACATATTTCATTGAAATTTGAACACATTTTTAACACTGGTGAATTTTTATGTGCTGAAGTGTTTGGTTTTTTATAATATAACAATTGACGATTTCTTAAATGTGATGTTCTAGCGTTAATATGGATTTGTGATAATATTTCGCTATTATCCAGTAGACCGTTGAATATTTTATACAATAAAAGTTGCTCAGCAAGTAATCTACGACTGGCAAGAGACATTAAATTAAATTCAGCAAGTAGATTGTTGTACGAAATTTTGATATGGAGGGCTTAACAATGGTATCTTCTAAAATACAGATATCTAGAGAATCGCTTTTGAATTTTTTCAATTTGATTACGATGTGATTTGCAAGTGGGTGACCAAATTACAGAGGCATATTCCAATTTAGCGCGAACATGACAATTAAAAAGGAGTGTCAAAGTCGAAGTGTTTTGTAAAGTTTTTGATTTTGTAATAATAAAACCCAGATTTTTGAAAGCATTATTTGTTTTATTAAATATGTGATTATGAAAAGTGAAATTATGATTAATATTTACACCGAGATCTTTTACACAATATATTCGTTGTAATGGCTCATAGCTCAATGTATAATTACCTCTTAAGTAAAATGTAGTCCTTGTATAAGTCATATAACAACATTTTTTTGTATTAAATTTTAACCCATTATTTAAAAGCCATTGATAAATATTGTTGATATCAATTTGTAGTAATTTTATATCGGACATATTTTGTATTGATTTAAATATCTTTAGATCATCAGCATAAAGTAAACATTTTGAATACTTAATTACTTTAGGCAAATCATTAATATAAATCATGAATAATAGTGGGCCAATATTTGAGCCTTGAGGTACTCCAGCGTTGATAAGCGTCGTAAAATAACCTACTAAAATAAAAATAACATGATGATTAAACGAAATTAAAAGCCACATACGTTTATTTGAGGAATGTATAAGTGTGAACACGTGTATCAGGTTATTTTAAGAAGAGTCTAAAGTCGTTACTTATCGCGAATGCAAGCACCATTGTGGTACGAGGCGGAAGCTGAGAGCTAAGACAGACGTACAATCCAGTCAGATTGTTTATCTCGTTCTCAACAGAGCCTCTGCATGCATCTGAGGCGTCGCTATACCATTGTGTACAAGTTATCGTAGCAGAGATACTCCCCAGTAATTTCCTAACTGCATAAAACTTCTCAAAGTCCCTCAAACGTACTTTATGTCGAGTCATTCCGGAGCTGCATTGGCCTCGGAAACTGTTTCAAAACTCAGGAATTCTGAATTCAAAGCAAACGACAGTTGATTTCAATAAAACAAAAAGACTCACGTCTGAGCTGCAAAGAAACAAAAAAGGGAAAGAATGCTTTTATTCTATGGTTATCAATTACCAATATTTTATTAATTGTAATGAAAAGACATTTGTTAATAAATCGATTATGCTTCGGAAGTAACTTTCTTCCGTCTCAAGAAAGTTAATAATGTATATATCTCAATTACATCATGTTCATTTTATTGATCAATTTACTCGCAACAGAGAAAGTAACGCAAAACTGATAGACATTGGGTACAGTGAAATTATGATATTGAATGATATCTGAAGTATTTTAATACAAATACAGTTGCTAAAATCCATATTGCAATTTAAGTTTCGGTACCAAGGTTGAAATCATCGATAATAATGTTTCAAATATAGATACTAGAATTTTCGATCAACGACATGATAATTTGGAAAATCAACCCAAATACGGTTTTGATTAACGATATGAGGATTTTTATTAACAACGTGATGTTTGGAATACTTAAATGAGAATTTCAATCAACGATAGGCTACAAAAATCTGGAAAACCTAAATACCTTTTTGATTAACGATATGAGGATTTTTATGAATGACATGAAGATTTGGAATACTTAAATGAGGATTTCAATCAACGGCACAAAGATTTGGAAAATCGAAATACGTTTTTGATTAATGATATGAGGATTTTGATTAATGATATGAAGATTTGGAATACTTAAATGAGGGTTTTAATGAACGATACCAAGATCTGGAAAAACCGAAATACGTTTTTGATTAACGATATGAGGATTTTGATTAATGATATGAAGATTTGGAATACTTCAATGAAGATTTCAATCAACGACACAAAGATCTGAAAAACCGAAATACGTTTTTGATTAACGATATGAGGATTTTTATTAATGATATGAAGATTTGGAATATTTAAATGAGGATTACAATCAACAATATAAAAACTTGGAAAACCGAAATACGTTTTTGATTAACGATATGAGGATTTTGATTAATGATATGAAGATTTGGAATACTTCAATGAAGATTTCAATCAACGACACAAAGATCTGAAAAACCGAAATACGTTTTTGATTAACGATATGAGGATTTTTATTAATGATATGAAGATTTGGAATATTTAAATGAGGATTACAATCAACAATATAAAGACTTGGAAAACCGAAATACGTTTTTGATTAACGATATGAGGATTTTGATTAATGATATGAAGATTTGGAGTAATTGAATGAAGATTTCCATCAACGACACAAAGATCTGGAAAACCGAAATACGTTTTTGATCAACGATATGAGAATTTTTATTAACTTGAAAATTTGAAATACTTAAATGAATGTTTCACATAAAAGAATTTTTATCTTGAAAAGGAAGCAAAAACGAGCAAAACTGAAGACATTATTACAAAAACAACCCTTGCCAAAATTGCTGTCCTTCAGGAGAACAATAAAAATAAATAGAACACATGTCAGCTGTTTCTGTACAACTGGTGTTTATCCTTGTGGTTATTACATCTGATATGTGTCACTTTTGGAGTTTATAAACATTTGAAATAGTAGCAAATGTTTCCTTAACTCAGTTTCATTAAACATGACTAGGGCTGTTTTTGTAATAATATCTTCAATTGTATTCAAGTTTTTTGTTTGAAATATCTCAAAGAATAACTCCCTGAAATTAATGACATTACGTATGGGTTATTTTATATATCAGAGCAATGCAGATTAATACTAATTGTTCAAACTATTTTCAATAAAAGAAATACTGTAGGACACTTCAAAAGAAAGTAAAGGAAGGTCATAAAAAGAAACTTCCTGAAATCGAGGTGTAGGAAACATTGTTCTGTAGACGGGAAACTTTCGTCTCAGCAAAAAATCGATTTAATGATATTCAAGTAGAGAAATGAAGTTTTCGGTTAGAATAAACGCTACCAAATAAAATAAGAAATAAAGATTAACAAGAGAGAAGATTAAATAAATTCAATAAACGCGAAAAATTTACGTAGAATGCCATGACAAACGAATAGATCATTTGGCTGGTTCGAAAGTAGACTACACTTCTTTAAGCACAGTAGGAATTTATGAAGCCTAGCTATTCATTACAATAAACTGCGCATTAGATATAAATATTGTTGTTACGCCGGCGTCCAAGGTGAGGTGACTGAACAGGGGCCAATAACGCAGTTGCTGCCGCTCTTTCTTCTGCATTAGCCAAATGACTGGCAGGCAAAAGTGCGAGGCGAGGATAGCTCTCAAGTACGCTGCTCAAGAGGGTCTGGTTGTCAGCACGTCAACCTCCAGATTCCTATTGTATTACTCATGGCGCGTTTCACCTCCTCCGATCTTTCTAGAGATTTATGCTTAGAGTTTTTCCATTTCCTATTTTGCCACGCTTATGAAGATATGTAGTCGTGTTGTCAACTCAGTGTGTGAGAACTTCTGCCCTATGGCGTTCAGTCCTCAGTCCTCAGGGGGATTTGTAAGAAACTTTTGAAGAGGAAGCGATAAAGGGGAGGAAAGAGGATAAAGAGCTAGAAGATAAAAGATAGGGAGATTGAAAGAAATAAAGGAAACAAAAAGAAAAGGTAGAGAAAGATAACACAGGCCTGCGAAATTAACATTTGAAGAGTCCACTGCAAGAATGATGGATGTCACTTTCTTGTCGAAAATGAACCAAGACTGCCAATGCATAGCTTAAGACATACAGAATGTACATACAGAGTTATATGGCATTAACACTGATAGTCATTGTCCAGTAATGATCGGAAAATCACAGTTAAGCTTTGAGCGCTAAGCATTTCAAACTTTCAATTGCTTCTCCTGCAAAATATATTCCAAATGACATCCATCATTCTTGCAGTGGACTCTTCATTTATAAAAACTTTTCTTAAAATCCATGCTAAAGTCACTATATGAATCCAAAACTGAACTCAATTTTTCGTTATCATATATCAAATTCCCTAAATTTTTGGACGAAATTTTAGATCAGCGTTATTGAATTAAATGTTTATGTGATATTTAAGCTCCGGATTTTTATTTCAGTACAGTGCCTTAGATGGCGTTGTTATTGTAATTTTAAAACTCATTTATCTCATTAAATATCAGTCCTATCAACATTTTTCAAGGAATAAAACTTATCGCAAATTATTTTTAAAGAAACATTTGTTATGTAATATTTTTCATGAAAATCAATAATAAGAGAGATATTTCGATTTATTTAATTCAGGCCTCCTTATAACCCCCCTTTTAAATAAAGTATTTTGAATGCCATATAGCCTAAAATCTAAGTTACAACGAACTTAATTTATATTCCAATTTTCATATAAATCGGTTCAGCCATTATCGCGTGAAAAGGTAACAAACATCCAGACAGACAGACAGACAGACAGACAGACATACAAACAAAAATTTCAAAAAACGATTTTCGGTTTCAGGATGGTTAATTATATATGTTAACACCAATTATTTTTGGAAAATCGAAAATTACCAGAAAAATTTCGGCTACAGATTTATTATTAGTATAGATACTTTTCGATTTTCATTTAATTGGAAATCTTCTTCCAGCTGAGACTGAGAGCCTTCAGTTCTTCGAAGTATATTTCATTTCAGACGCTGACCAATTGTCTATTAGGTCTAATATAGTATCAATTGTTTTACTTTTTACTAGGTTATTTTAGGACGCTGTATCAACATTTTAGGTTATTTAACATATGAATGACATGAAGGTGATAATGCTGGTGAAATGAGTCAGGGTTCCAGCACCGATAGTTACCCAGCATTTGCTCATGTTGGTTTGAGGAAAAACCCCGGAAAAAATCTCAACCAGGTAACGTGCCCCGACCGGAGTAGTATCAATCTTAAAAGCAGAGTTGACTGAACAACTCCAGGAAGTATTGCATGATGGTTACAGTTGAATTCATAGTTTTAAATACAACTTTGAAAATGATTCAGGAGCAAACGACTTACAACGCACAAAAAGCTATTATTCTCTAAGTAATTACAAAACTGTATTTAGATTTAAGGGAAGACTCCACTGAAAATCATGAAAATTTTTCCAAATTTTTTTAGCTATTTCACTTATTCAGAATTTATATTTTCATATCCCAAATGGATTCAGCTCAATCCTGATTATAAATACTCGTATGTTTACACTTTTTAAATTAAGGCTGGAAGGGGGCGTGGAATTTAAAGAGTTGTCAAAATTGTTTTCCATCGAAGAATTCTTTTTTAAAATTTCTGATTACAAATATAGTAACTTTTTGTTGGCTCCCTGAAGTTACTAGATGAATGTAGCGGAGGAGAATATTAATTTACATAAATATTCATTTTATTTTCAAATCTATTTTTCTGTGTTCATTTTTGTTGATTCAACACCAACTTTCTTATGCCAAATGTTAATCAATCTGGATGAAATTTTTACTGCAAGCATTTATGAGATAGCTGCATGTTTCTATGCATTTATTTTGTGAGAAATGCTGCTAGTTTATTTTATTAAAACTTTTCTTAGGAAAAATATTAATAAAATAAACTAGCAGCATTAAAAAAAATAATAAAAGAAACTAGCAGCATTAAAAAAATATTAATAAAATAAACTAGCAGCATTAAAAAAATATTAATAAAAGAAACTAGCAGCATTAAAAATATTAATAAAATAAACTAGCAGCATTAAAAAAAATATTAATAAAATAAACTAGCAGCATTAAAAAAATATTAATAAAAGAAATTGGCAGCATTAAAAAAATATTAATAAAATAAACTAGCAGCATTAAAAAAATATTAATAAAAGAAACTAGCAGCATTAAAAAATATATACATAAAATAAACTAGCAGCATTAAGAAAAATATTAATAAAATAAACTAGCAGCATTTCTCACAAAATAAATGTATAGAAACATGCAGCTACCTCATAAATACTTGCAGTAAAAATTTCATCCAGATTGATTAATACTGTATTTGGCATAAGAAAGTTGGTGTTCAATCAACAAAAATGAACACAGAAAAATATATTTGAATATAAAATGAATTTTTATGTAAATTAATATTCTCCTCCGCTATATTCATCTAGTAACTTCAGGGAGCCAATAAAAAGTTACTAGATTTGTAATCAGAAATTTTAAAAAAGAATTCTTCGATGAAAAACAATTTTGACAGCTCTTTAAATTCCACGCCCCCTTCCAGCCTTAATTTAAAAAGTGTAAACATACGAGTATTTGTAATCAGAATTGAGCTGAATCCATTTGGGGTATGAAAATATAAATTCTGAATAAGTGAAATAGCTAAAAAAAAATTTCATGATTTTCAGTGGAGTCTTCCCTTAAGTCAATATTTAATTCTAAGAAGTACAGCGAAGCGCACGGGTATTGCTAGTTAAAAATAAAGAACAAGAAGCTTCAAGATGGAAGTGAAGACACAAGAGGCATAATATTATGTACTCGATGAACTGCAACTTCCAGTCAATTTTCTTAATTTGTATGGCACAAGCTTTGAGATATCTGCAGCAATAAGGAAACCTGAATTACTGCTTCCAAAATAGAACGTGTTGCTTGGGAAGAGCTCTTACTTTTACTGCTGGTTTGTTTGCCATTTAACGCCGGGCTCTAAGGAGCGAATGAATCCACGAAAATAACACATGCATCATAAAATTCTGACATTGCCATACATAACTTCATCGCTCCACAAATGCAACACTGGCTACCTGTCTATGAGTTAATGAGAAACAAGTTGGCTTACTAGTAACTTCATTTTCTATTGGGAATTACACCATAATATGGTCGTAAGGAAGGCAAAGGTTAATTGGGATTTCCCGGCCTCTGAACGGGTCAAAAACCCTGATGGGACTGATATTTAACCCTTGCGGTGAATTTCAGTGAAGTCCGGTGGGCCGAATTAGTCAAATCCACTTTCCTCACATCCACGCTGGGGCCCCCTCAGATCTTTCAATATGCGAAAGAGAGAGTGGTGTGCGAAAGGCAATGGGATACTACCGAAGTTTTCTTTCCCAAGAAAAACTGCAAACATGGCATCAGAAGTAAGTGAAATAGGGAGAGGAGTACAAGGATGCCCTTTATCACCTACCCTGTTCAACATTGAAGCAGTAATTAGGAGAGGGAGAGACCGATTTATTAGCGAAGTGATATCTCCATATTTTTATTACATGTATTCGCGGGGATGTTCTGGCGACTTCGTTAGAATTAGCTTCCCCCACAGGTGTTTCGTCACTTGTCAGCATCGGACAGATTTAGGGCCACCTTGTGCGGGATTGTATATAGACACTCGGCGATGCGTAAAATCCTAAAGTTGGACTGGACCCGTGGGAAAGATATTGCAAGCTTGGGTTTTCCAAAGAACGGGGTTTTCCAAAATCGACAAACTAATTAGATGTTATGGGAAATCCAAAGTCTAAATTTAGAGATGACATATTTCGCGCCCAATAAGAAGAGATCTTGGTCCAGCTTATGAGGTCACTTTGGACCAATAGGGAATAGATTTTAGGCCGGTTAAGTGACGTAGTTGTTAACCAATAGGATAGTTAGTTTTAGCATAGGATAGGTTTTCATAAATAAGGGTGACGGGGAGCGGAGATAATGACAACATCTCATCGTGTCGGCGGCCCTACATACAGGACACAATCACTACTCCTTTTCGTGTCGACGGCCCTACATACAGGGCAGAATAACTACTTCGTTTCGTGTCGACAGGATAACTACTTTTCTTCGTGTAGACATCGCGACATCTTTTTTTTCGTGTCGGCGGCCCAACTTAATAGTCTTTCTTCCGGCGAAGACTCGACAGATAGAACTTTGTCATCGGCGAGACCACTCGTCAACATTTAGGAGCTTCGATCATAGTGTACTGGACAGAGTATTGAATTTGTAGTATCGGATAGAGCTTATTCAGAGCCGCCATAGAGTCGATACAGAAGTGCGACCAACGATTGAATTATAAGTCAGCCGGAAATACATACTCTAGGGTTTACCAAGTGAATACGACAATAAACTTATAGTTTTGGAGTTTACACTGCCTTTTATATAAGTAGCCGGCTTGGTATTATTCCCGACATCATCCTATACCACAACATTACCTCGGCTACCCTGAGTGAATCTCACGCAACACCGAGACGCACCCCTCCCTCAACATCTACTTGGAGGATTTAGTGAAGAACTGTTCTACGAACATGGGAGGAGTGATGGTAGGAGGAAGAAGAATAAAGTGTGTAAGATTTTCTGATGATACGACGAAGTTAGCAGAAGAGGGGATGATTTTTTAGTAGGTTATTTTACGACGCTTTATCAACAGCTTAGGTTATTTAGCGTCTGAATGAGATGAAGGTGATAATGCCGGTGAAATGAATCCGGGTCCAACACCGAAAGTTAACCAGCATTTGCTCATATTGGGTTGAGGGAAAACCTCGGAAAAAACCTCAACCAGGTAACTTGCCCCGACCGGGAACCGAACCCGGGCCACCTGGTTTCGCGGCTAGACTCGTTAACCGTTACTCCACAGGCGTGGACTGAGGGGATGATACTAAAGGATATGCTGCTGCAGCTAAATGACAGCTGTGAGCGGTGTGGGATGAATAATAATCCGTGGCGCTACAGCCCGTGAAGGGCCTAGACCGACCAGCCGGCTGCTGGCCTCACGCCCACATGTCGAAGCAGAGGTGTACGATCATGCAACCAGAATGGAGGTATCGTGTGGTTAGCACGATGATCCTCCCAGCCGTTAAAGCTGGTTTTCGCAACCGCATTTCGCTACCCATCGTAGTTCCACAAGTGCATCACGATGCTGGGTGGGCACCGGTCCCATACACTGGCCGAAATTTCATGAGGAAATTTCTTCCCTCATGAGGACTCGAACCAGCGCGCATTCCGTAACGCGAGTCTTAGGCAGGATCCCTAAGATCACGATGCAAAGGCGCGGGACTAAAATGGGATGAAGATAAATGCAAACAAGACGAAGACCATGGTTATCGGAAGAAAAGTAAAGAAGGTAAACTTGAGAATTCTAAATGAGGCAGTAGAGCAAGTTGACAGCTTCAAATACTTGGGGTGTACTATAAGCAGTAACATGAGCTGCTTCCAGGAAGTCAAAAGGAGGATATTCATTCATTCATTCATTCATTCATTCATTCATTCATTCATTCATTCCATTCATTCATCCATTCATTCATCCATCCATTCATTCCATTCATCCATTCATTAATTCATTTATTTTATTCCATAGATCTTACATGAGCAATGAAGCTTTAAGATGTGGAACAAGTCAAAATTTGACAATATTACAATTACAATATTTGCAATATTTTACAATTTTTACAGTTTTACAATGTAGCAATTTTCTACAATGATGAGGTGAGGTCCGAGGATTCGCCAAAAGATTACCTGGCATTTGCCTTTTGGTTATGGCAAAGGAAGATTTTAATAGAAAAATGATAATTTTCTGCGGACCTATGGAAAAGCTTTTGGTAATAGCAAAGGAAGCTTTCAATAGAAAAATGATCATCTTCTGCGGACCACTGGAAAAGAAACTAAGGAAGAGACTAGTAAAGTGCTTTGCATTGAGTGTGGCATTTTATGAAATGGACATTACGACGAAGTGAAGAGAAGCGACTAGAAGCATTTGAATTGTGGATATGGAGAAGGATGGGGCGTGTGAAATGGACGTACAGAATAAGAAATGAAGCTCTGTTGGAAAGAGTGGGTGAAGAAAGAATGATGCTGAAACTGATCAGGAAGAGGAAAAGGAATTGGTTGGGTCACTGGCTGAGAAGAAACTGCCTACTGAAGGATGCACTGGAAGGAATGGTGAACGGGAGAAGAATTCCGGGAAGAAGAAGATATGACATGATAGACAAATAAAAACATTGTTTGACTTGTGTATAAGAATCAAAAGTAAGACATGGTGACATAATATAGTCTATACTAATAATAAATCTGTAGCCGAAATTTTTGTGGTAATTTTCGATTTTCCAAAAATAATTGGTCCTAACATATATAATTAACCACCCTGAAACCGAAAATCGCTTTTTTGAAATTTTTGTTTGTATGTCTGTCTGTCTGTCTGTCTGGACGTTTGTTACCTTTCACGCGATAATGGCTGAACGGATTTCGATGAAAAGTGGAATATAAATTAAGTTCGTTGTAACTTAGATTTAGGCTATGTGGCATTCAAAATACATTATTTAAAAGGGGGGTTATAAGATGGCCTGAATTAAATAAATCGAAATATGTCGCTTATTATTGATTTTTTTGTGAAAAATGTTACATAACAAAAGTTTCTTTAAAAATAATTTGCGATAAGTTTTATTCCTTGAAAAATTTTGATAGGACCGATATTTAATGAGACAAATGAGTTTTAAAACTAAAATAACTGCCATCTTAGGCCGTGTAATGAATTAAAAAACAAATGACTTCGTCTATAAAGGGCCTTGGACAGCAACAATCGAAAGCTATGAAAGATAGCCTACAGATAATGTTTCTGTGTTTGTATGAAGTAATATCGGAAGCTAAATTAACCGATTTGTATAATTAATTATTATTTCATCATTGGAAAGTGTAGTTTCTCTAGATGGACATAATGCTATAATGTTATTACGGTAACTTCTAATATAACATAATATAATATAATATAATATAATATAATATAATATAATATAATATAATATAATATAATATAATATAATATAATATAATATAATATGTAATATTATATAATATATATTATATTATATTATATACATACATATATATCTTACCAGTTGTTCTTTATGGTTGTGAAACTTGGACTCTCACGTTGAGAAAGGAACATAGGTTAAGGGTGTTTGAGACTAAGGTGCTTAGGAAAATATTTGGGGCTAAGAGGGATGAAGTTACAGGAGAATGGAGAAAGTTACACAACACAGAACTGCACGCATTGTATTCTTCACCTGACATAATTAGGAACATTAAATCCAGACGTTTGAGATGGGCTGGGCATGTAGCACGTATGGGCGAATACAGAAACGCATATAGAGTGTTAATTGGGAGGCTGGAGGGAAAAAGACCTTTAGGGAGGCCGAGACGTAGGTGGGAAGATAATATTAAAATGGATTTGAGGGAGGTGGGATATGATGATAGAGACTGGATTAATCTTGCTCAGGCTAGGGACCAATGGCGGGCTTATGTGAGGGCGGCAATGAACCTCCGGGTTCCTTAAAAGCCAGTAAGTAAGTAAGTACCGGTAAGTAATATTACATAATATAATTTAAGATATTTGAAGGGTTCAGAACCATAGTGGGCCAAGCGCCATTTACTGAATACGTAGAAAGCAAGGGTTAAAATTAAGTTATTACCATAATACAATGGAAACCTATAACAAGTAAAATAAAATATACACATTAAATCTAAATGATGTCAATGTTCATTAAACTATGGTTGCATGTAATAAAAATTAAGAAACATGTTAAAGGAATTGTCATTGCACCAAATGAGTGCTCTGAACCAAAATGATCGCATTTTAATTATTTGGATGCAATTTAAATTAAGTAACATATTAAACGATTTATCCTTCTATCAAACACCAATGTTCCCCGGAGCAAATGTTCTATTTTAATTATGTAATTACTTTATATTTATTTCTAACGGTTGCAGCGGAGCGCACGGGTACGGCTAGCATTATAATAAGAAGAGAAAATTAATGTTTAATTAATCTACTGTAATCTCCTGTTTTTTTCGATGGTTTTCTTCTGATATTCGTGAGTAGGTCGTGGCAACACTGACGTTGGCACACTTCGTCATCACGGAATATCAAACCCATACACAGAAGCTCTTTACAATTATCTAAGCTTATTGATTTTGCACATTATCGACAAGATAATTCCTCAGCACTGATGGAGGCCTGGGGACCTGCGAGCGACTTTTGTTTTCATGTAGTTGAACCTTGTGACCTCGACGGAAGCGCGCACACATGATCGTGTTAACACAACGAGACGCGAATCCTGTGGGATGGACCGCCCCGCTATTTATAGCATTCAGTAGATAGTCTGTTTTGAGACAAATTGATTAACTGCAATGCATATGTGAGGATCCACGGTAAACACTCTGAACATATTTATAGCTTATGAAGTGCCTTTCAAATATGCAGTTTAAATTTATATATCACTGTGAACGAGCGAGTTCTTGCTCAGTCGATCGTGTAACGGGGGTTCTTTCTCTTTAAGGCCAGAAGATTCTACAATATCTGTAACATGTAGATTGGATTCTGGGGACCGTCCAACACATTCCGGGAAATTTAGGTTATGAGGACGAAACACAAGCCACTACTCCAAGCCCTTGTAATGAAGGATTTAGAGATCTATTTGGGAATATAGGGTTTTCACTAACATGGTTTCACTCGTAACTTAGAAATAACGGGTGGACAAGACATGCTGATTTAAATTCGACCTGAGTGTATCTCCTGTCGCTTTTGAAGTTATGTAGTTCAGCACATTCACAGGCAATTATATTACCAAATATACTTACTTACTGGCTTTTTAGAACCCGGAGGTTCATTGCCGCCCTCACATAAGCCCCCCATTGGTCTCTATCCTGAGCAAGATTAATCCAGTCTCTACCATCATATCCCACCTTCCTCAAATCCATTTTAATACTATCTTCCCATCTACGTCTCGGCCTCCCCAAAGGTATTTTTCCCTCTGCCCTCCCAACTAACACTCTATATGCATTTCTAGATTCGCCCATACGTGCTACATGCCCTGCCCATCTCAAACGTCTGGATTTAATGTTCCTAATTATGTCAGGTGAGGAATACAATGCGTGCAGTTCTGCGTTGTGTAACTTTCTCCATTCTCCTGTAACTTCATCCCTCTTAGCCCCAAATATTTTCCTAAGCACCTTATTCTCAAACACTCTTAACCTATGTTCCTCTCTCAAAGTAAGAATCCAACTTTCACAACCATAAATAACAACCGGTAATATAACTGATTTATAAATTCTAACTTTCAGATTTTTTGACAGCAGACTGGATGATAAAAGCTTCTCAACCGAATAATAATAGGCATTTCCCATATTTATTCTGTGTTTAATTTCCTCCCGAGTATAATTTATATTTGTTACTGTTGCTCCCAGGTACTTGAATTTTTCCACCTCTTCAAAGAATAAATTTCCAATTTTTATATTTCCATTTCGTACAACATTCTGGTCACGAGACATAATCATATACTTAGTCTTTTCGGGATTTACTTCCAAACCTATTTCTTTACTTGCTTCCAGTAAAATTCCCGTGTTTTCCCTAATCGTTTGTGGATTTTCTCCTAACATATTCACGTCATCCGCATAGACAAGCAGCTGATGTAACCCGTTCAATTCTAAACCCTCTCTGTTATCCTGGACTTTCCTAATGGCATACTCTAGAGCAAAGTTACATAACATAACATAACATAACATAACATAACATAACATAACATAACATAACATAACATAACATAACATAACATCGTGAAACTGTATTGCCATATATAAAATTGATAGAGTGTATTTTAGTCAATAATTTCATCTAATAAATATCGGTACAGTTTTATATAGACTATTACACTTTTACTATGTCACACTACTTTCGACCAATAAAACGGTACGAAAGGACGTCTTTCAACCAATCATGGCTGCTTATCGCACAATTTTATCGCGTCCCTAGCATTTGTTTAATTTTATCGCGTCCCTAGCATTTGTTTAATTTTATCGCGTCCCTAGCATTTGTTTCTTTGTTTGCCAACATTTCAAACTGCGCTGGTCTGGACGTCAAAAAAAAAAAAAAAAAAAAAAAAAAAAAAAAAAAAAAAAAAAAAAAAGAAAGAAAATTACAAACCACTCCAGTTGATGCACAGCAGTTTCAAATATGACTCGAATTGGCATTCAAGAACAAGAATTCATAAAAATCACTGATCATACCTATGCATCTTCTGAAATCCTATTTACAAACAAATGAAGAGCACCATTCGGAAATCCTGAATAAGTTGAATACATCATGTAGGCCTACATCAACGAGTTCCACTTCTACTACGCACACTTCCAATATAACATCAATTGAACCACCAACCACATTCAAATTTGAAAATTGTACATTCAATAATTATTCCTTTTAAAATTATTCATGTTTATTTTTTATGTCATCGTCGTTAATTAAAACTTTTCTAACACTTGTGTATATTAGTTAGGTTATGTTATAGCTTCTGCTATATGATATTATGGATAGTCACGTATCAGAGATTGTTTAATATTAAGATTTATTGAAAATCATCTGTCAAGTGACGTTGATTACTGGCATTGGGATAATTGAAGTGGAATGCAACTGTTTTAATAAAAATGAAACTGAATCAACAAAGCCTTCTTGACTAGTAACATTGCCATCGTGATATAGATCGAGAACTTCTCGACGAGAAGGCATTGCTAGTAATCATAACTCACTACTGCTATCTAGCATGCATCTAGCGTAATATTTGTAATGTTGAGATGGTACAATAATACATTTGAAGACAGTTGTATTTTCGTTAAGTCAATTAATATTTTATTGTATTGGAGTACTTCGTTACTTCTAATTTTTATGTACTTTCTTCTAATCGTGTAATAGTCAATTAAATCCCACTCGAGTTTTGATTTTCTCTAGATAAATCATAACCTCTAGTGAGATTACTGTTGATAACTTCTTAAAAAGTTTACTTTTTAAAATTTATTTACTACTATTTTATACGGTAATAACATTTCAGTTGGGAATTTGTGAAAACGAACGCTCCTTTTGAATGATAATAATAATAATAATAATAATAATAATAATAATAATAATAATAATAATAATAATAGCTATAATATGAGCAATCAGCAGAAATGCCTCAGTGTTTATTAATATTCTGTAAAGCTTTCTGACACATTTCGATTATGTTGAATTAATATTTTCGTTATATTTAAATATATATTTAATGTAATTTAATAGAATTTATTTCAACACCGATAAACATTCTAAACTATATGTCACACTATTCTTCGACGTATATAAGGAAGGCGTGTACTCATTTAGTCTGATTGTGGCACTGTTTGAAAAGTTACACGTTGCTTGTTATGGGTAGCTGTCGACAAGAATTTATAGGAAGGCGGAATAGATTGATCTTTTCCAGTCAACTTCTTTGGTGATTGTTTCATAAAGGAATTTATATTATGAAAGCGGAATGGATTGATCTTTTCCAGTCCACTTCTTTGGTTATTGTTTCATAAAAGAAAAAGCTTCTCAATTCTTTACGGCTGACGAAAGATAGATTCCCACAAAACTGGTTCGTTATTTAGTTTAACTCTCTATCGTGTATTCTACACCAGATTTTATTCAACGATCAATATCTTTCCTTGAATATTTTAAATTGCTTCTATGATACTAAAAATTAATACATGTATCTGAAAACAAATCGTTAAAAGAAAAAGAACACGAGACATGAGATAAGTTTATTCTCAATGTACGAAATTTAAAGGATAATTCACTAAAAATAAATAATTTTACCTTAATAAGACGTACCTACCCTGCAGAGTTTGATAATGTGACAAGGAATTACGTTACGGCAAAAAGAGAGAAAATAAAATTATTTTTAAAATATGTCTGTATTAAAGGAATTTGTTGTCGTAACTGGCTAGAAAAGGCCTAAATTTCACTTCTTCACAATGATTATGCCTTTATTAAATGATCGTTATTTTATTTATTTATTAACCTGTAAAACATTAAAGATCTTCTAGAATTACTGTTTATATTGCTAATCTTTTCTGTCATAATGATAATATATTGTTGTAACCAGGGTAAAATAAATGAATGTGAGTCAATGCAAAGAGTAAAAACAAAAGACATAAGAAATTCATATTCAATGCAGTTGGAGCCCCAAAGATGCTTGTTCTTGATATGTTACATTGAAGACATTAATGTTAATGTAGTTACTAAATGACCGCATGCAGCGCTGATAGTCTAGCCATTTCCTATGTTTTGCTGACTTTATCATAATAATAAATTAATAACTAACTAGTTATAAGTTAACACATCAGGACGTTCTTTTAATATTCAATTAGTTTGAATTGTGGAATGACGGTATTAAAAACGAATTTTGAGAAATGGCTTTCATAATGATACATTAATTAGATTAGACTAGTGCGTATTGTAAATTTTGTTTCTGTGATACTAAAAATTAAAACAAATATCAATACTACAATAATAGATTCCCACAAAAAGTAGTTCGTTATTTAGTTAACTCTCTATCGTGTATTCTGCGCCAGATTTTATTTAACGATCAATTTCTTTCTTTGAATATTTTAAATTGCTTCTGTGATACTAAAAATTAAAACAAATATCAATACTTCAATAATAGATTCCCATAAAACTAGTTCGTTATTTAGTTACCCCTCTATCGTGTATTCTGCGCCAGATTTTATTTAACGATCAATTTCTTTCTTTGAATATTTTAAATTGCTTCTGTGACACTAAAAATTAAGGCAAGTATCAATACTTCAATAATAGATTCCCACAAAATTAGTTCGTTATTTAGTTACCCCTATATCGTGTATTCTGCGCCAGATTTTATTCAACGATCAATTTCTTTCCTTGAATATTTTAAATTGCTTCTGTGATACTAAAAATTACAACAAATATCAATACTTCAACAATAGATTCCCACAAAACTATTTTTGTTATTTAGTTAACTCTCTATCGTGTATTCTGCGCCAGATTTTATTCAACGATCAGTTTCTTTCCTTGAATATTTTAAATTGCTTCTGTGATACTAAAAATTACAACAGATATCAAACTTCAACAATAGATTCCCACAAAACTATTTTTGTTATTTAGTTAACTCTCTATCGTGTATTCTGCGCCAGATTTTATTCAACGATTAATTTCTTTCCTTGAATATTTTAAATTGCTTCTGCGATACTAAAAATTACAACAGTTATCAAACTTCAACAATAGATTCCCACAAAACTATTTTTGTTATTTAGTTAACTCTCTATCGTGTATTCTGCGCCAGATTTTATTCAACGATTAATTTCTTTCCTTGAATATTTTAAATTGCTTCTGCGATACTAAAAATTACAACAGATATCAATACTTCAACAATAGATTCCCACAAAACTATTTTTGTTATTTAGTTAACTCTCTATCGTGTATTCTGCGCCAGATTTTATTCAACGATCAATTTCTTTCCTTGAATATTTTAAATTGCTTCTGTGATACTAAAAATTACAACAGATATCAATACTTCAACAATAGATTCCCACAAAACTATTTTTGTTATTTAATTAACTCTCTATCGTATATTCTGCGCCAGATTTTATTCAACGATCAGTTTCTTTCCTTGAATATTTTAAATTGCTTCTGTGATACTAAAAATTACAACAGATATCAGTACTTCAACAATAGATTCCCACAAAACTATTTTTGTTATTTAATTAACTCTCTATCGTATATTCTGCGCCAGATTTTATTCAACGATCAATTTCTTTCCTTGAATATTTTAAATTGCTTCTGTGATACTAAAAATTACAACAGATATCAATACTTCAACAATAGATTCCCACAAAACTATTTTTGTTATTTAGTTAACTCTCTATCGTGTATTCTGCGCCAGATTTTATTCAACGGTCAATTTCTTTCCTTGAATATTTTAAATTGCTTCTGTGATACTAAAAATTACAACAGATATCAATACTTCAACAATAGATTCCCACAAAACTATTTTTGTTATTTAATTAACTCTCTATCGTATATTCTGCGCCAGATTTTATTCAACGATCAATTTCTTTCCTTGAATATTTTAAATTGCTTCTGTGATACTAAAAATTACAACAGATATCAATACTTCAACAATAGATTCCCACAAAACTATTTTTGTTATTTAGTTAACTCTCTATCGTGTATTCTGCGCCAGATTTTATTCAACGGTCAATTTCTTTCCTTGAATATTTTAAATTGCTTCTGTGATACTAAAAATTACAACAGATATCAATACTTCAACAATAGATTCCCACAAAACTATTTTTGTTATTTAATTAACTCTCTATCGTATATTCTGCGCCAGATTTTATTCAACGATCAATTTCTTTCCTTGAATATTTTAAATTGCTTCTGTGATACTAAAAATTACAACAAATATCAATACTTCAACAATAGATTCCCACAAAACTATTTTTGTTATTTAGTTAACTCTCTATCGTGTATTCTGCGCCAGATTTTATTCAACGATCAATTTCTTTCCTTGAATATTTTAAATTGCTTCTGTGATACTAAAAATTACAACAAATATCAATACTTCAACAATAGATTCCCACAAAACTATTTTTGTTATTTAGTTAACTCTCTATCGTGTATTCTGCGCCAGATTTTATTCAACGATCAATTTCTTTCCTTGAATATTTTAAATTGCTTCTGTGATACTAAAAATTACAACAGATATCAATACTTCAACAATAGATTCCCACAAAACTATTTTTGTTATTTAATTAACTCTCCATCGTATATTCTGCGCCAGATTTTATTCAACGATCAGTTTCTTTCCTTGAATATTTTAAATTGCTTCTGTGATACTAAAAATTACAACAGATATCAATACTTCAACAATAGATTCCCACAAAACTATTTTTGTTATTTAATTAACTCTCTATCGTATATTCTGCGCCAGATTTTATTCAACGATCAGTTTCTTTCCTTGAATATTTTAAATTGCTTCTGTGATACTAAAAATTACAACAAATATCAATACTTCAACAATAGATTCCCACAAAACTATTTTTGTTATTTAGTTAACTCTCTATCGTGTATTCTGCGCCAGATTTTATTCAACGATCAATTTCTTTCCTTGAATATTTTAAATTGCTTCTGTGATACTAAAAATTACAACAGATATCAATACTTCAACAATAGATTCCCACAAAACTATTTTTGTTATTTAATTAACTCTCTATCGTATATTCTGCGCCAGATTTTATTCAACGATCAGTTTCTTTCCTTGAATATTTTAAATTGCTTCTGTGATACTAAAAATTACAACAGATATCAAACTTCAACAATAGATTCCCACAAAACTATTTTTGTTATTTAGTTAACTCTCTATCGTGTATTCTGCGCCAGATTTTATTCAACGATTAATTTCTTTCCTTGAATATTTTAAATTGCTTCTGCGATACTAAAAATTACAACAGATATCAATACTTCAACAATAGATTCCCACAAAACTATTTTTGTTATTTAGTTAACTCTCTATCGTGTATTCTGCGCCAGATTTTATTCAACGATCAATTTCTTTCCTTGAATATTTTAAATTGCTTCTGTGATACTAAAAATTACAACAGATATCAAACTTCAACAACAGATTCCCACAAAACTATTTTTGTTATTTAGTTAACTCTCTATCGTGTATTCTACGCCAGATTTTATTCAACGATTAATTTCTTTCCTTGAATAATTTAAATTGCTTCTGTGATACTAAAAATTACAACAAATATCAATACTTCAACAATAGATTCCCACAAAACTATTTTTGTTATTTAGTTAACTCTCTATCGTGTATTCTGCGCCAGATTTTATTCAACGATCAATTTCTTTCCTTGAATATTTTAAATTGCTTCTGTGATACTAAAAATTACAACAGATATCAATACTTCAACAATAGATTCCCACAAAACTATTTTTGTTATTTAATTAACTCTCTATCGTATATTCTGCGCCAGATTTTATTCAACGATCAGTTTCTTTCCTTGAATATTTTAAATTGCTTCTGTGATACTAAAAATTACAACAAATATCAAACTTCAACAATAGATTCCCACAAAACTATTTTTGTTATTTAGTTAACTCTCTATCGTGTATTCTGCGCCAGATTTTATTCAACGATTAATTTCTTTCCTTGAATATTTTAAATTGCTTCTGCGATACTAAAAATTAAAACAAATATCAATACTTCAATAATAGATTCCCACAAAACTAGTTCGTTATTTAGTTAACTCTCTATCGTGTATTCTGCGCCAGATTTTATTCAACGATCGAATTATTTCTTTGAATTGTTACAATTATTTATTCTAATATTGATGCAAACCTTAGCAAGTACTAGGATTGAAGCCAAAACTAAGAGAGGAAACATAACATAATATTTTCAATATTAAGTATTTTGGAGTCAAGAAATGGCTCATAACAATACTACATTCCTGAAGGTTTATGGTGATTTTACAATTCATTTTGGTTTTCACATAAATCTATTAAATATGATAAATTTATTTTAAATGCTCAATCAATATTATTTAACTATTTGCAAATTTTATTACTTTGACATGTAATAGCAAATAATAAAATTTGCAAATAGATAAATCATATTGATTGAGCATTTAAAATAAATTTATCATGTTTATGGTGATCTTAAAAAAAAGATTCTAAAAAATAACTTTACAGGATTTCAAAATACTTTGGTTTTAATGAAGTTAGTCAATTATCCTACACAACATAGAGAACATATTAACTTAATATTCCAAAATTATTTTATTTTTATCTTGAAAACTAAGTGATGCTTCAACTTTGTTACCTACAGCGTTAGATCGTACAAAATACAAAATCTTCTCATAAAATTATTTTTTTACTGCATAGTTTATGTCTGCTAATACTCAAATTTTGGTCGTATTTTGAAAGACTTGATACAAAGGACAAAAATAGTTCTTTACAAACATGAAGAATCATTACAAACTGATCGTCATATTTTGTGATTGCCCTATTTCTACCGGTGGAAGATCTGATCTTGAACTTGCATTAGTGTGAATGTAAGTAGAGTTATTTCTCGCCCCTCTTTGTATTGTGTTACATAACATTCATAAACCTTAGGGTCTGGGTGGGGAAGAAAATAACAAAACCCATACTTTGATATAAAGTTGAAATACTGTTGTGGTTGGAAAATATGAAAAAATATGAACTTAAATATTTCAACTTCTTTCAATATAATAATATAATGCATAGAAACAAGGTCTATGGGCGTATATAAGAAAATAAAACACACTTTCCATGTTTCTCAATATGTGAGGAAAACAATAACTGTGGGAAAAACGAAAACATGTGCTTTTCCTGTTTATCTATGACAATAACAGTTCCATGGGTCATAAATTTAAACACAAATAATATTTCATTCTTGCTAGCAACCCATAAAACACTCTTTCTTTGTTTCTCAATATGTGGAGGAAAAAAATAGCAATGTTTTTCTTTGAAAATGTATAATCTTATTTAAAAAATTTATACTGATAAAAAAATTAAACTATAAATGTATAGACCCCTCTACAATCATATAATCAATGAAAGAGCCAAGAACTAACAATTTACTGTTTACTGACGAGTTACTCCCTTGGTTTGAATTGTAAATTATTTAAAAATAGCGTGTAAGAGGGTCTTAGACTAGAAATGTTTAGTTTAAATGTAGTTCTGTTTATAAGTATCCATAAGGGTGTAATTATTTGACTTATTTGAACTGTTGTATCAGTGAAGCGAGGTGAGTCAGTGAAGTTATGGTTTTACAGTGCAGTGAATAGTTCCGATCAGTGATAATTTATAGTGTCATTGAAATGTGTTCTATAGTGTCAGTGAAATATGCCCTAAAGTGTCAGTGAAATGCGTCATAGTGCCACTACAGTGAGTGAGATGAGAGTAAAGTGAAAGACTATTATCAATACCAATGTGAAACTTATGTAGGGCCTATACATACAGTATGTAGGTTGTATTGTAAAATTAGGTTCACTTATTAATTAGGTTATTTTATGTATTATTATTATTATTAATTGTAATTATTGTGTTAAATTGTATTGTGTATTCTTATTGTATTGTGTATATAACTGTATCGTGTATTGTATAATTGTATTGTGTATTGTAATTTTATTGTGTATTGTAATTTTATTGTGTATTGTTTATATTGTGTATACCACTGCCACCGGGTGCTTGCCCACTTGCAGTGTAAATTAATACATACATAATACATCTGTTATTTTTTTCCCACTTTCTGTGCGTTATTTTCTTACCAACCAAACTCTATCGACAATATTATAGAGAGACTAAATTTGTTTCAATGTACATATACTATTTTTGTATTTTGGACTATAACCCTAACATAGCTCAGGTATAACAGAATTTGAATTTCGTGTAAACAGTGATACTAAATAATAATAAAAATAACCTTAAAAATTAATGAATTGATAAAGAGTAAAACTTTTCCTATCATTTCTCTAAACTCTTGATTGTTTATGGTTGTAGTAACCAAAAATTCAAGAGCGAGATTACATAATTTCGCATTAAACAGGTTTTTCTGCAACTATTAAATTACTCTATGAAGCAAACATGTGTGAAAAACGCTTACCGTATTGTAAATTCTGTTCAGATTTGTTTTAGTAACAAAATTGATGCTCTAACGATATTACCAAACTTAGCAAGCAATTGAAGAGGTGGATTCCAAACTGGCCTAAGTCCAAATTACAAGTTATGAGGAAAATGACAAAAACTGATAAAATTAATCTGACGTCCTTAGATCCGCTTGAAAAAAAAAAACATATGAAGACACTAAGTCAATACTTAGGAGAGTCCAGTAAATAAACTTACACAGTTATATAATTATGTGCTTGAATTAAAACGTGAATAAAGTAAGTTAAAATCTTAAAAAATGGACTTTGGACAATTTGGAATCCACCTCTTCAACTAACTAATTTAATATAAAAACTGACAAATCAAAGATCTGAGTTCCTCACGGTTTATAATGTCGATATTAGAGAAAATTTCGATGGCGAAATCATATAATTCTATACTAGTTTTTTATGACGTTACTAAAATGTTCTATGCAGCACAGAAAAAATTCAGTTATATAATATTGTAAACACTGTGTTCTAATATTACTGATAACCTCAGAAATTAATTAACGTAGAGCCAAAATTGACCAATAAAACATTTCAACTCCTGATTGCTATTTATGGTAGAGATATTAGAGAATAATTTTCAGAGAAAATTCATTGAATTGCGAATTTTTAGGTTCTTTTATGTTATCGTACGCAGTAGAAAAATACGTCTGTAACGAGCAGAGCGAGTTTTTCAATATCCGAGATTTTGTAATGCACGTCACAAAGGTGCATTGTACAACATTTTTGCACGATCACATTTATTAAAATTACAAATATAACATATTTTGCATTGAACATTTAGAGCAATATTATTTCAAAGCCTTCTCAAAACTGCACTGTGTTGGTAACTAAGTAACAAGTACACTGGAATGGGTTTATTTCAATATAGTTTTATGTTATGAAGAATGGTTTCCCTAGCAACAAGAGTCTGTGTGAGAATTCTAACTTTCAAGGCCTCCTAACTTACAATAGCTGTAAAGACAACAAAAACACGATCGTGCAAAAAATATTTATTTTATGGTCTAAACTTAGTGCTAACCTTAGGAAGTAATGTAATAACAACAAATATGTAATATAAAATTATTTTCTCTAGGATTCAATGGATTAGAAACCCTCAGTGACATGAATTTCTGATTGATTATGCAGACTATGAAAATACTGAAGCTGTGAGTGTTGACCAATCATTAAATTCACCTGCGTACTACAAGCTCTTAAGCTACAGATTCGTGACAGAATTACTACGACTTTCATCGTACGTGAAACAGATACCTCCAATTCGCATGGCCTAAGTTCACCACAAGCACACGTGTACAAGATCTTCGCTGCTAGCACACGGTAGCATACGTGCAGGCTTCTGTGTTTCAGATACGTTCTCACACGGTCCACGTTACATATTGCCTGACTACTGGTTTATTCTGTGACTGGAAAAACGAAGATATATCAAGATGAGCGGAAAGCGCATGCGCACACAGACAGCAACAGGACGCCTGCCGTCGTGATGCCCGCCCGTCCCCTCCATGTCTGCCTGCACACCACCCCGTCATTGCGTGTTCCCCAGCTGCCAACTCATTAATGAAGAGCGTTCCCGGAACGGTCCGGACTAGCTTACAGATCATTCAAAATCTTCCTCGTGTTTACGGACATACTATTACTTACTTACTGGCTTTTAAGGAACCCGGAGGTTCATTGCCGCCCTCACAAAAGCCCGCCACTGGTCCCTATCCTGAGCAAGATTAATCCAGTCTCTATCATCATATCCCACCGCCCTCAAATCCATTTTAATATTATCTTCCCATCTACGCCTCGGCCTCCCTAAAGGTCTTTTTCCCTCCGGCCTCCCAACTAACACTCTATATGCATTTCTAGATTCGCCCATACGTGCCACATGCTCTGACCATCTCAAACGTCTGGATTTAATGTTTCTAATTATGTCAGGTGAAGAATACAATGCGTGCAGTTCTGTGTTGTGTAACTTTCTCCGTTCTCCTGTAACTTCATCCCTCTTAGCCCTAAATATTTTCCTAAGCACCTTATTCTCAAATACCCTTAACCTATGTTCCTCTCTCAAAGTGAGAGTCCAAGTTTCACAACCATAAAGAACAACTGGTAATATAACTGTTTTATAAATTCTAACTTTCAGATTTTTTGACAGCAGACTGGACGATAAAAGTTTTTCAACCGAATAATAACAGGCATTTACCATATTTATTCTGTGTTTAATTTCCTCACGAGTATAATTTATATTTGTTACTGTTGCTCCAAGATATTTAAACTTCTCCACCTCTTCAAAAGTTAAATTTCCAATTTTTATATTTCTATTTCGTACAATATTCTCGTCACGAGACAATCATATAATTGGTCTTTTCGGGATTTACTTCCAAACCTATCTCTTTATTTCCTTCCAGTAAAATTCCCGTGTTTTCCCTAATCGTTTGTGGATTTTCCCCTAACATATTCACGTCATCCGCATAGACAAGCAGCTGATGTAACCCGTTCAATTCCAAACCCTCTCTGTTATCCTGGACTTTCCTAATGGCATACTCTAGAGCAAAGTTAAAAAGTAAAGGTGATAGTGCATCTCCTTGCTTTAGCCCACATTGAATTGGAAATGCATCTGACAGAAACTGACCTATATGAACTCTGCTGTACGTTTCACTGAGACACATTTTAATTTATCGAACTAGTTTCTTGGGAATACCCAACCCAATAAGAATAGCATATAAAGCATCTCTCTTCTCTCTTACGGACATACAGTACTATAGCAAGTACAATATGCTACAGACAAGTTTTCATACCTTAGTACTGGGTTGATGCTAAAGTCCGTAGCATTTTCTTGCTGTGGCAAAAGAATTTGAGATGAATAGGAGACAGAAATTAATCAGTAATACATTCTCCTTTATATGCCATTACAAGAAAATCAGTTGCTTGTTTATGCGGGTGAGGTAAATATGATAGGAGAAAACTTTCAAGAAAACACGAGAATTTCATTTGAAGCAACTAATG
The DNA here is from genome assembly GCF_040183065.1 of Periplaneta americana. Lineage (NCBI taxonomy): Eukaryota > Metazoa > Arthropoda > Insecta > Blattodea > Blattidae > Periplaneta > Periplaneta americana. Next base: position 6,815,125 of record NC_091121.1, read on the forward strand.
CGATAGGTTTGGAAGTAAATCCTGAAAAGGCGAAGTATATGATTATGTCTTGTAGCCAGACATCCTATTACGAAATGGAAATATAAGCACTGGAAATTTATTCTTTAAAGAGATTAAAAAATGCAAATACCTTGAAACAGCAGTAACTAATGAAGAGTCCACTGCAAGAATGATGGATGGCACTTTCTTGTCGAAAATGAACCAAGACTGTCAATGCATAGCTTAAGACATATAGAATGTACATACAGAGTTATATGGCATTAACACTGATAGTCATTGTCCAGTAATGATCGGAAAATCACAGTTAAGCTTTGAACGCTAAGCATTTCAAACTTTCATTTGCTTCTCCTGCAAAATGTATTCCAAATGACATCCATCATTCTTGCAGTGAACTCTTCAAATATAAATGACACTCGAAAGGAAATTAAACGCTGAATAAATATGGGAAATACCTGTTATTATTCGGTTGAGAAGCTTTTGTCATCCAGTCTGCTCTCAAAAAAGCTGAAAGTTATAATTTCTAAAACAGTTATATTACCGGTTGTTCTGTATGGTTGTAAAACTTGGAATCTCACTTTGAGAGAGGAAAAGAGATTAAGGGTGTATGAGAATAAGGTGCTTAGGAAAATATTTGGGGCTAAGAGGGATGAAGTCACAGGAGAAGGAGAAAGTTACACAACACAGAACTGCACGCATTGTGTTCTTCACCTGACATAATTAGGAACATTAAATCCAGACGTTTGAGATGGGCAGGGCATGTAGCACGTATGGGCGAATCCAGAACTGCATATAGAGCAGGCCTGCACAAGGTTTGCGCTCTCCGAACCGGCTCACAACTCATGAGCGGAATGCAGATATTAGCTGCGCTCTGTATCAGGGTGGACTGGAAGAAGGGGTGATCTCGTACAAAATATACACAAAAGGAAGTACTATTACGAGTGTTTATGAAATAAATTCCGATCAGTGTTTGCAAAACTATCTTGCACTATTATTAATTAATAAAGAAATATTTATTTTACAGAAATAATAGAAATTTTATAGCTACTTAAATGTGCAATATCATTTTGTTATATTTTTATTTATCAGTACATCAAAACGAGGTTTTATGCTGTTGGAAGCTGAAAGGAACAGTAGCCTACTGATCGTAATGAAACATCAGTTACAGATGTTCGATGTCTGCCTTTATTAAAGTTGATTATAGAAAACAGTTGCTCACAAATATAAATGCTGAGCCAAACATAGCAATCATTTTCACAGCCAGCCTGTGTAGTCGTGGATATTATTGCTAATGTTTAGTCTTGTAAAACTCAACCAGGCTAGTAGTATTATTCAAACGATCTTTAGCCCGTATATGTTCGAGCTGTAAATCGTTAAATGTTAAATGTTATGTTCCGTCTTTTAGATTCCTCCATACTGTACTGTAGCAGTAGGTAAGCAACGTGAAACAGTTACTGAGAATAGGCCTACACACTGCACTCCACTAGATAACTGAGTGGTCGTTTCCCTCTCCTCTACCTACAGCAAGTCTATGTCATTCTGACGTATCTTCCTCTCCGTTTCGGCGAGCGGTAAACACAGCTCTCCCGCTCCGAAGGAGCGCGCGCGCTCGTTGAGCGCTGTTTGTGCAGGTATGATATAGAGTGTTAGTTGGGAGGCCTAATGGGGAAAAAAAGACCTTTGGGGAGGCCGAGACGTAGATGGGAAGATAATATTAAAATGGATTTGAGGGAGGTGGGATTTGATGGTAGAGACTGGATTAATCTTGCTCTGGGTAGGGACCAATGGCGGGCTTATGTGAGAGTGGGAATGAACCTCTGGGTTCCTTAAAGCAATTTGTAAGTAAGTTTTAAATATATTCTCCTACATTAACTATGACTGTCTGCCAACGCTGGGGTGATTTTTCGAATCAGCGTCTCAGGAAATCTGCAGGTTTTTGTATTTATTGATGAAACGGGAGAGCCCCGAGAAAAACCCTAAAGTGACAACTTCTCCGCCATGAGAATCACTCGAGGAAATATCTCAGGCGTACCCGGGATTCGAGCCCAGATCGTCTGCGTGACAGACAGACTTTGTAGACAACCTACACATAACTGCATTATATTGCTGGTTTCCTTAGAGAATTTGAGCAATATGGCTAACAAATGAGAGTGTAGCCGGGTTGAGATCGTCTTGACAACTGCCCTTGGTGTTTGGAACCATATCGTGGTGGGGAAGTCAAGGAATCACATCACCGCAGAAGATTAAAACATGAATTTATAACTAGGCGAAATGGAAGAAGAAGCTGAAGGCATGAGTGGAAGTACACTTCATGTGCTGCTTTTCAAAACTTTGGAGGTGACGACTATATAAAAATATGACGAAAGACTGGTTACGAACAGACGAATTCTTATGTTGGAATTAAATAACTTATGACTTTTGGATAGGCCGCAATCTAGCGTGGACATAATTAAGGTGTAAAGTCTTGTTTAATGTACTATCTAACATAAAGGATTCTTAAAGAATTAAATGCTAAGCTTTCGACCTAAACTTGTCTATATCAAAGACATGAAGAAACGTGGAAACACCAAGGAAAAGATGAGGGATAAATAGTTTAATAGTTTAAATTAGATTTCTAAAAACAACATGTATAGACAAGGTCAGCTGATATAGAATAATTACAAAGAGATTGGAAAATCAAAACATTCGTCAAGGATATAAAAAGGATTTTAAATTAGCCAACTAGAGGTGTAAAATTTGAGAGCAGCTCTGCTTAAATGAAAAATATGTGATGGAAATTTATTAGCAACCTTCAATGACATTTGCAATTTTTTTTTTTTGCAATTTAGCAAGTTTACAAGTTTGATATTAAAATCATTTCCTTGTCTCGTGTCATAGGAATGAATATCATTTCTTAATGTTAAAGTTGGAAGATTATCCTTAACATATAAAATTAATTTATCAATATTTTTTTACAAAAGACCGTCATAAACTTATTTTTTTTAATAGTATGTTTTTATTTCATTTCTTGATTAATGTTTTCGGTTTTATAAAACCATCTTCAGATCATTATTACCTCTAAATTGAACATTTACAATGAAGTACAATGGGTTATTTTTAACATAATATGGTTAATGTAACCCATTGTACTTCATTGTAACTGTTCAATTTAGAGGTAATAATTATCTGAAAATGGTTTTATAAAACCGAAAACGTTAATCAAGAAATGAAATAAAAACATTATACTATTAAAAAGATAAGTTTATAAGGGTCTTTTATGTAAAAATATTGATAAATCAATACAACTTATCGGAACAGAGATGGGCATTAAATACAAAATTAACTCTAGAATATATATAAGTTTGCTACTGTCATGATTTTGTTTTTCAGAAATAATGTTCATTAAAAATTGCATTTGATATAATTCTTATGGTCCTTCTTTGCAGCAACAGAACCCTATTTATAAAAGCACTGTTGCCCCATAGCAATATCCCATAGATAAAAGTACTTTGAAAGTAAGAAAAATAAGCATCACGAATATAGTTTTCAGGTACAACAGTTTTTAATCTCTTAAGGAGAAACAAAGTTTTTGAAAGTTTAGTAGAAATATGATAAATATGACTTTCCCATGTCAACTTGGAATCAACAATAATTTCTAACATACTACTAAACTTTGTTCATGATCGGTCTAAAAATCACACGTTCAGTTTTAGCAGAGGTCAACAAAAATCCATTTGCATTAAAACAAACTTCAACGTCTCTTAAAGTATGTTGAGCAAAGCTTTTCAAATAGTTAATATCACTATGGTTAATTAAAAAGTAGTATCATCCGCGTAAGGGCTATTCCATCTCAAATCGACCGAAATATAGAGAAAATTGACCTTACAATTTCTAAACACAATAAAACTTTTTTTATACGTAGAGAACTGTGATACAATGCTTTGTGCAAAATTTGAGGCATCAGAACTTCATAGTGTTTAAATTAAAAAATATTTAAATTTATCGTATTTTCATAAAATTTGCAACTTTAAACTGTTGTAGGTCCGAAACCCTTTCACCCAATGATCAAAATCATGGTTTATTTTGATGCTGAGAAATTGAACTTTATATCTACATATAAACAGATTTTATTACTTTTTATGGAAATGGAGAAATTTAGATTTTTCCTCATTAAGACGTCTTTGCTAAGGAAAAAATATTTTAAAAATATGTAGTTAGATTCCGCATTGAAAGTACAAATAAACACATATTTTTTACTGATGGCACGTTGATATGAAAGTATTGAAAATATAAAATAAAGAAAATAAATAGTACGCGCGTGAACTAATCAGCTGACTGTGAGGCGGAGCTAGCCGAGACAAGCAAGGCCAGGAGACAAACAGGTGATGTTTCGTCTAGTAGCGCATAGCTGGGCTAGCTTTATCAGAAGTTTTCATAAACGCAGGAGCAAAATGACGCCCAAAGCTCGCTTATTTTCAGCTCTCGGCCAGTGCGTGCGGTACTGCGCCGTTCAAGTCTAGGCGTATGAAAATAACCTATTTAATACCCTCCAAACTTATTGCCGTACCACTAACCAAACAATGTCTAATCCCTCTTAATAATGCAAGGTTTTTTTTTTCTCAATATTGTTTTACATTTTTACAAATTGGCAAAAAGCCTAAAAGTAAGTAAAATCAGATTATCTGTCTCTCTCTGTATACTATAAAAGTAAGGATTACTTCTTTTCATAACCTACCAAATGTCAGCTTCAAAATGAGCTCTCGTTAAATGTTCTGCAGTAAATGGTTCCGGAGTTCTGAGCGCGAAAGAGGCTTGTTTTTATAAAATACGCTAAATTTGTCGCTTAATAATACGAAAACCGTTTGACTTTCGATAGTATATTTTTGAAAATGCACTCCCCTCAGCATCTTGTATAAATAGAGAAAAAATTAGATTATAATAAAATGCGAGGTTTTTTACTGATCGACTTCATATGGAATAGCCCGTACAGAACAGTCATTAGTAGCTAGCAAAACAATATTGGACCCAACACGGAGCCCTGAGGAATTCCATATTAATAATAATAATAATAATAATAATAATAATAATAATATTAATATTAATGATAGTGATGATGATAATAATAATACTAATAATAATAATAATAATAATAATTATTATTATTATTATTATTATTATTATTATTATTATTATTATTATTATAACAATAATAATGCTGTGAAACCCTGTCTGAAACGATCTGCCCCCGCTTCGGCCTCCAATTCGAAATAATAATGTGAATTACACTGGTCACTCGTTTAATGTTCACGCACAGTGTGTTAATTGTAGCCTGTGTCTGTGTCAATAGACAGTTAATTACCTTCTAATTGCAGACAGGATCAAACACCTAAAAATAATTTAAAAATAGCATGTCATGCATTTCAACTCACACCCTGCTACAGGTGACCTAGTTGTAGCTGTGCCTAGCTCTGGAGCCAACGGTCGTGTGTCGAATCCCGGAGGATGGCGATAGATTTGAATAATTTCGAGGGAATAATTGTTCCGGAGCCGGGTATCAAACCCGGGACCTTTGGTTTAACGTACCAACGCTCTACCACTGAGCTACTCGGGAACTCTAACCGACACCGATCCACGTCACTGTTCGTTAACAGAAAACCACAATTTAAGTCACACGGAGTTAGTGTGCACTCGAAGTTGGTTGCTTGACGGTTGTCAGCCCACTTTGAGGTCTGTGGATATAGAGGGAAAAATTGGATCGGTGTCGGTTAGAGTTCCCGAGTAGCTCAGTGGTAGAGCGTTGGTACGTTAAACCATAGGTCCCGGGTTCGATACCCGGCTCCGGAATAATTTTTCCCTAGAAATTATTCAAATCAACTTTACAGGGAGTTATACCTGAAATCTTGATTTGGCGATAGATTTGTCATACAAAATATTTCGAAGAACAATATTCTTCAGGGAGATAAGTAAAAGCAGCGTGTTCAACGTCATGGTACTATTCAAAGTCATGGTCAATCGACCGATTGATATTCTAATCAAAGATCACAAAAGCCTCCTACATTTACTTATAATCTTCAAATGCAGATAGCTCTGCCTGTTAACCCTAAATAATATTCAGTACCAACGGTTGAGGGGGTGGTATTTTCTGACCACTACAAAAATGATTAATTTTTAACATTTGTAATCAGCACACAGTATGTATTATAATAAAAGAGAAAAATTGAAATGTCACTGTATATTTTCGGACAATTACTTCAACAAATACTGAATATTTTTTCTCGCTTCTATGCCACATCAATAAATGTAAAAATGCAGTGATATTGTCATATTCCAAAGCAGCTATTTTATCAATAGTGTCTAAACACACACCTTCATCTCAAACAGCAGAAATAACTAAAATGCTCTCTCAATTAATAACACTCATTAGAAGAATTGTATTCCAATGGATACCATCCCATTGTGGAATCCTGGGAAGCGAGAATGCGGATGCTTTAGCAAAGAAGGGCAGCACTGCTACTTACAGACCTGTTACTAAATCTACGTATTACTGTGTGAAAAGATTTATTAAATCTACATACTTAGATTTCACCAAACAAAATTTGGTAACACAATCTCAAAGGGAAAAAATGGAACTCTCTGCATAATAATCCACAGTTACTTCCGGATTTACCATCCAAATCGTCTGTAGCTGCATTTAGATTGGCAACAGGCCATGATTGGCCAAGCACCTGCATAAAATTGAAATATATCAATCCCCTAACTGCCCATTGTGCAACTCAAATCAAGAAATGGATTCAGAACACCTCAAAATCTGTGCTTCAGTGGCTCACAATGACAATATATTCATGGAATCATTTATTTACTTATTTTTCATGTATTTACTTATTTATTTATTTATCTATTTATTTATTCATTCGGTTATTTATTTAGTGATTTATATATTCATTTATTCATTGAATCATTTATTTATTTACTAATTTTTTATTTATTTACTTATCCACTTATTTTTTATTTATTTACTTATTTATTTGTTTATTTATTTACTTATTTACTTATTTTTTATTTATTTACTTATTTATTTGTTTATTTATTTACTTATTTATTTATTTGCTTATTTACTTATTTATTTATTTGCTTATTTATTTATTAAGTTATTTATTTATTTATTTATTATTAAATGTAATCAGTGACAAGAACGCCAGTGACTAAAATGTAATCGGTGACAAGAACGCCAGTGACTAAAATGTAATCAGTGACAAGAACGCCAGTGACTAAAATGTAATCAGTGACAAGAACGCCAGTGACTAAAATGTAATCAGTGACAAGAACGCAGTGACTAAAATGTAATCAGTGACAAGAACGCCAGTGACTAAAATGTAATCAGTGACAAGAACGCCAGTGACTAAAATGTAATCAGTGACAAGAACGCCAGTGACTAAAATGTAATCGGTGACAAGAACGCCAGTGACTAAAATGTAATCAGTGACAAGAACGCCAGTGACTAAAATGTAATCAGTGACAAGAACGCCAGTGACTAAAATGTAATCAGTGGCAAGAACGCCAGTGACTAAAATGTAATCAGTGACAAGAACGCCAGTGACTAAAATGTAATCAGTGGCAAGAACGCCAGTGACTAAAATGTAATCAGTGACAAGAACGCCAGTGACTAAAATGTAATCGGTGACAAGAACGCCGGTGACTAAAATGTAATCGGTGACAAGAACGCCGGTGACTAAAATGTAATCGGTGACAAGAACGCCAGTGACTAAAATGTAATCGGTGACAAGAACGCCGGTGACTAAAATGTAATCGGCGACAAGAACGCCGGTGACTAAAATGTAATCAGTGACAAGAACGCCAGTGACTAAAATGTAATCAGTGACAAGAACGCCGGTGACTAAAATGTAATCAGTGACAAGAACGCCAGTGACTAAAATGTAATCAGTGGCAAGAACGCCAGTGACTAAAATGTAATCAGTGACAAGAACGCCAGTGACTAAAATGTAATCAGTGACAAGAACGCCAGTGACTAAAATGTAATCGGTGACAAGAACGCCGGTGACTAAAATGTAATCGGTGACAAGAACGCTGGTGACTAAAATGTAATCGGTGACAAGAACGCCAATGACTAAAATTTAATCGGTGACAAGAACGCCGGTGACTAAAATGTAATCGGTGACAAGAACGCCGGTGACTAAAATGTAATCAGTGACAAGAACGCCAGTGACTAAAATGTAATCAGTGACAAGAACGCCAGTGACTAAAATGTAATCAGTGACAAGAACGCCAGTGACTAAAATGTAATCAGTGACAAGAACGCCAGTGACTAAAATGTAATCAGTGACAAGAACGCCAGTGACTAAAATGTAATCGGTGACAAGAACGCCGGTGACTAAAATGTAATCGGCGACAAGAACGCCGGTGACTAAAATGTAATCGGTGACAAGAACGCCGGTGACTAAAATGTAATCGGCGACAAGAACGCCGGTGACTAAAATGTAATCAGTGACAAGAACGCCAGTGACTAAAATGTAATCAGTGACAAGAACGCCAGTGACTAAAATGTAATCAGTGACAAGAACGCCAGTGACTAAAATGTAATCAGTGGCAAGAACGCCAGTGACTAAAATGTAATCAGTGACAAGAACGCCAGTGACTAAAATGTAATCAGTGACAAGAACGCCAGTGACTAAAATGTAATCGGTGACAAGAACGCCGGTGACTAAAATGTAATCGGTGACAAGAACGCTGGTGACTAAAATGTAATCGGTGACAAGAACGCCAATGACTAAAATTTAATCGGTGACAAGAACGCCGGTGACTAAAATGTAATCGGTGACAAGAACGCCGGTGACTAAAATGTAATCAGTGACAAGAACGCCAGTGACTAAAATGTAATCAGTGACAAGAACGCCAGTGACTAAAATGTAATCAGTGACAAGAACGCCAGTGACTAAAATGTAATCAGTGACAAGAACGCCAGTGACTAAAATGTAATCAGTGACAAGAACGCCAGTGACTAAAATGTAATCGGTGACAAGAACGCCAGTGACTAAAATGTAATCGGTGGCAAGAACGCCAGTGATTAAAATGTAATCAGTGGCAAGAACGCCAGTGATTAAAATGTAATCAGTGGCAAGAACGCCAGTGACTAAAATGTAATCAGTGGCAAGAACGCCAGTGACTGAAATGTAATCAGTGGCAAGAACGCCAGTGACTAAAATGTAATGAGTGGCAAGAACGCCAGTGATTAAAATGTAATCAGTGACAAGAACGCCGGTGACTAAAATGTAATCGGTGACAAGAACGCCAGTGACTAAAATGTAATCAGTGACAAGAAGGTATAATGACTTCTCCGGTGACGAGAATTCCTAGACCAGGCCTGCAGAACCCGTAAGTAGAAGAAATATGTCAGCCTCACTCCACTTCTATTGGGGATGATCGACTTTCGCGTAGTTGTTTACATTCTTTTCTCATGCGAGGTCCATCAGTGGCGGCACTGTAATTTTCAAAAAGGATTGTAATAAATTCATTGTATTTATAATGCGTTATCTCGTTTCAAGGTTTACAATTATATTTCCTGTCGGTAGTTTTTTTGAGATTTCTTTGCACCTATCCTGCTTTAGAGTTTCGAAAACTTTCCTCCTTTTATCACGTACGGAACCACAAATTCATATCATTTAAGTAATGAACCTTGAAAGTCACTATTAATTCCAATTCAAAATGAACACAACGAGTGACGTCCTTAATTTAACAGTATATATAAATAAATAATCAATATACAGGTCGTAATAATGAACTTACCCGAAAGTTTGTGCATTCCACAATTCTTAATATGGACTTTGTTGAAATGTGGTTTAATATTGAAATGACGAGTAGAAATAAATTGGATGGAACACAGTAAACAAGCAATTATTTCGTCTTCAACAACAAAATAATCATGTTCCCATTTCCTTTGGAAGTAGTATTTCTTCACGGGTTTAGATTTTTCCAGGTTTCAGTTCTCTTTAAACTGCAGTACACGTATTGTGTATTTATTTCTTTATTTTTAATTTATTTATTTGGCTGGAGTGCGTTACAATGTTGAATGACAGCATTGACATCCGGTCATATAGCTATCACTCACTTATCAACGTACAATTTATTTATCGTCCTATTACTAGTAAAACCAGTTAAGACCAGTAATGCAAGTTTTATAAAAACAGGAATTAAAACTTTATTAATGCATGAAAAATCATAATAAATTCTTCAAATAAAGTAATTGGTTTGTTGCCTGCATGCAACTTTTCGGACTTATTTCATTTTAGTGGAATACAGAGCACGGAAAAACAAGTCGGGGACTGTAATTAAGGGAACCAGGTAGTGATTAAAGATAAAAAATCCGATTTTTTATTTTGTATTTTAAAATAAAGTCCAAAACTGTTCTTTAAAACAATATAAATATTATGGGGTATTTCCGCATATAACTTAAGCCTTTTAAATGACCTCTTTAAATATGGTGGTGCGTATAATTCATACATTATTCTTTTTTTAAAATGCAGTTTTCAATATGTTGACATTTTTCAAACTTAAGTGCATTTTTCTCTGAAACTACTGAATCAATTTACATGAAACTTTTACAGTGTTTTCTGCAGCCTGTGTTCTACATAGTACACCTACGGTTTTAAGAATATCACACACACAACACGAGAAAAAAAATATATATGCATTGAAAAAAAAATTGTAAAAATGTTAAGCAAAGTTCAATATTTTTCTGTTTCATTAGATGTGAAATACTTAACTAAATTTAGCTTTATAATTTACAACACACATTACTAGATACTTAAAAAATTACAAGGTATATGAGTGAAGATTGTAGCAAGTAATGTGCACCTGAAGAATGAGGTACACTTAGCAAAGTGGGAAAACAAGTTATTAGTTAGGATCTTTCTTTTGCACTTGGATACGAAACAAATTAGTTGTCTTTTCTATCACTGAATTCAGAATGATTGATTATATAAGCCTGGAAATTTTTATTCCATTCTGAGCACTAGAAGCCTAGAAATACTGAACTAAACTTTTGTAAAGAAATTTTTTAATCGCACAGGCATCACTACCCAGTTCCCTTAACTTATTTTACACAAAAATGGACTTAATCGGCTTTACTAGTAATAGGATAGTATATATTACATTATATGCACACATACATTTTAAAATTTATTTTACATGTCTTTTAACTTATTTATTTCCCTCATTCATTTTTCTCTTACTTTCTAAAGGTATGTTCCTAAGGATTTTATTATCTGTTCATTTTTAATTCTTGATAGCGTATTGTATACCTGCCGCCGCGATAATGAATGTTAATGCTACCGAGCGTAACTAGAACGCTATGAACACACTGGTAGAAAAGGTGGGTGGGGTAGAAGGTATGGTAAGTCAGTCGCTCTGAGGAGCTACAGTTCTGCAGTTCAGTCCTAGACCCATATTCATGCCCCAATCATAAATTTAATTAAATTGAAATTAACAGACATCTTATTAAAGTAAATAATAAGAGAATTCGTTTGAGTTGTTATATTTTATATCAGCTAGTGATTCTCAGAGATGAGTAAGGTTTGGGAAGGAAGAACGTAATGGAATAAAATACAGGGTAATAAACTGTATAAAAACCTGAAAGTTTGCGTAAAATTTACGTGAAATCGCTTCCTGGCTTCAAGTTAAATAGTACGCATTAATTAGTGGCAGGTTACATAATTACTTGGCAGTCATTAGTCGGCTAGCTAATAACTTAATTATCCTCCTGATAGGATAATCCGTGTCATGTAATATACAGGAGGCGTCCGCCTTTTAATTGATGCGCTTCAGGGAATCGTCCTCAGTGCCTCAGAAGGAGGCGTTTAACCTCTTTTTCGGTAACCCAATATAGAACAAGGGTTCGCTGTCTATTTTTAGCTTCATTAAAGAATGGGGCAAACATGTACGCCATTACTCATTAAAAGCAAGCTTCTTTTGTGTATGAAAAGGAAATAACTCGACTACACCCATCGCATTCATATTCTATTTTTAGGTTGGCTTTTCAAGGAAATGAAATTTAAGCGATTAACTACTTTATGGAGATGTTGCGTTGTTATTCATATAAAGAACATCGCGTTCTTCAACGCGTAATAAACAAAAGAATGTCGTAATAGTAGTGATGGAGGAAATAAATTAAATACCGATATATTGATATTGCAAAATATTGCAAACCTAATTTCGATAAACTATATATATCGCAGAAAATATATCGATATACCGAACGATTATAGATATATCGCTACTCCTTAAGTAAATTGCATTTTCAGGCGTACATTTACTGTATTACAATAAAATTACTTAAATTTTAATATTCATTTTTACCATTGAAATTATCATAACAGTCAAAAGTATAAATGTAAAATTGTAACAATAAACAATACATTTTCAATACCATAATATGATGTAGGTCCTAACCTAAATAAAAAATATGGTGAAGGCAAGGGAGCTTAAATGATAGAGTTGCGTGAACTCTACATGGTTGAGTATTTGATATTGGAAGACGATTCAATTATTGTAATGTTATATAAGATTCAATCCAGGACACATGTCATGCTCTTTTCTATCTAAGAACGTAATCATTTTTAAATGTAAGTAAATAGAACATGTAATTATTTTTAAATGTAAGTAAACCGTACTTAGAATGTAACAAGTTTTAACTAACCTCACAGTAGATTTCATACAATCCTTCTATAGTAAGTTCCCATTGCAAGTTATTGTTACACTCCAACATTCCAAATAACAGTGGTGATGAGTATAGGAATATAAGTTTTATGCACTAAAATATATAATAAGAAAACAGAATGTCAGTACAAGGTTGTGCATAGAAATCATAGACGTAAACAAATGTCAAATCGGTATTAAATCCTTGTTTCTCCTTCCATTTCAGAATAGAGAAATAAAAGTTTTGATACCCTTTTGAGGTCAGACGGTTCCCTTTCAGGGTGGGAATTTCTCCTTCATTGGAGAACATTAATAACAATATTAAAACAGTAGTAGATCAGCCAATTAGAACAAGGTATTGAGTGCACAATTATGTAACTGTCCACCTTCAGTAGCGCCATCTCTCGGGAATTATCGGAGTTGTCTAGATGTTGTTGTTGATAGTGATAATAATTCCACCAAAAAAATCGATAAATTTATGAGAAAACCGATATATTATACGATATATTGAATCAAAATTGCGATATTCATATATCTCTATATCGAAACGAAAATATCGGTATTTCGTAAAAATCGATATATCGTTCCCATCTCTACATAATAGTTAACAATAAACGGTTTCAATTTG